>NC_083597.1:39984984-40290151 GCF_020882245.1 Rhopalosiphum padi
CTATCAAATAGATAAAAAATGTAAATATCATAAATTAAATATTTTTTTGTTATAGATATACCTATTACATATATTATAGAGCATATTAACGAAAAAATTATTAATAATTAAAATACCTTAATATTCCACTTACTGAAAACACATTTTTAATGTATCGAGGTATTTGTCAGGGTTAGGAGGTCGGTTGAGTTTGTAATGTTTGTTTCCAAAATAGCCCCAAACACTTTGAACAACACAATCCGAAACATTTGGTGAACCTTTGAATTTAGATACAAGTGGTGCGAAACACACTTTTTCTAGCCCGTTATGTGGGCTGCCTAACTATTGGAGACAAATATAATATTATAATGTGTATATATAATATCATGATATAATATTAACGTCAATACGTCATTCCAGTAACTTACGGCTTCAATTTGCTGTTGTAATTTTAGAACTTCCAGCAAGAAAGTACGGTTGAACACTGGTCCAAATGTATACGAACCTTCAGAGGTATTATAGAGCACCTAAAATATTAATATTAAATGCATTCGTTTGTTTAATATTGATTAGTTGATTTTTGAAATAAATTTACATCTCGAATTCCGTTTGGTACGATAATGACTTGTGTGGTTCGAAAAAAATGGCTTAAAGTTTGTATTGAAATATTCACGCTCTTGCCGACATTGACTATTCGGAGATGACCATAAATCTACTGGATCGATTGTGATCTTTATGTAGTGAATACCATGACTTAATGTGGTTATCAGACACACTGACATCATTAGAGAAATATGTGATCTACTCGCGAAGTCTATAATTATAATAAGTAATTAACAAATAATCAAATTTAAAAAATTAAAAAATAACTCTAAATACAACTTATATTATTTTACTTAAATGAATAAACTGTAACTATAAATACACTGTTGTTCATTTTTACTTACATTTTCCAATTTTATAAAAAACTGTTTCCAGTATGTTTTTATGTTTTGCTTTAGTATGTTCTGCAACTATATATTTATGTTTATCGTTTTTTTTTTTCTTTCCGTTCATTAATACATCTGAAACGTTTGGAAATGAACATAAAATTATATTAATAATAATTCTTTCTTATTATTTTATATGTTTATTTGAGAATATAGCTAATAGGTGGTTAAGTCACAAAATTACCTTTAAAACACACGAATCCAGTAAATATTGACATAATGAAACAAAATAAAATTGCCGATGACATAGTTACAATTTCAATACCTGCTACATTGATTAATTTCTGAGGTTCTTGAATTTTATCCGGCAATGGACAACTTTCTTCACAGTCCATACAGCTACAAGCAGTAGTTTTATTCTGAAAGTTAAAATGTTTAATAGCATGTTATTATGTATAATAATTATACATTACTCACATCGGCCGGTTGATTACACGGTATTACTGGGCCTACAAATTGTTGAGGATTATCAGTTTTTACAACTGGTATGTAATTTATGATGAAACCTAGATATGGATTTTTTCCCAAGAATCGAAACCACCTTAAAAAAAAATATATATATAATGTACACCACTAAGCAGCAGGAATTTATAAACTCAATATTATCGTTGCATTCAATAAACATTGAATAGCTATGATGCTTGTATTATAATAAGTTGGTTTATCCAACATTTGTACCACTAAATATAATATTCACACGTACTTATGTGCAGAACAGCCTATTGCTCCTGAACAAATAACATCCATTGCTAATTCACCAGTAGCCGGGTTTGACACGGATTTACACGAATCGTAAACGCCTTGCATGTACGAATCGGAAATGTAAAAATCCAACTCTCGTATCGAAGTACCTAGATACAATATTTATATAATGCTTGGTTATGAAACATAAATGGCGCAGTTGTTGTTCATAACAATAATCAACGACGAATCTCGCAATCTCTGAGATTCAATGGAAATTGTATTCAACAAATCTATACGACCAACTCATGAATTCATGTAAAATTTTGTAGTAAGAAAATTGTAATCATCTTAAAATTGCACTGACCTGTTTTCGTCAATTTGGTAACGTTCATAAATTGACTCTGCATTGGCGAACAAACCAATTCGCAGATAAATCTTCCAAACGTTCTCATACACGACGGACATCTATGTAAGAAGTTTGCAGCCTGTACAATACTTGTGCTCAATGTTGAAAGCTGATCGACTCCACAACACGTATTAAGAGTTTGTCTGTCTATTAAAACAATACAAAATATAAATTATAATTATTAATATAATATGTTATATGTATAATGAGTATTAACTACTAATATAAACATAGTATAAACATTTAATAATTATATTGTTACTTATTATTAGAATCAGTTCAAAATAAGTTAAATATCTAATAATCAAAAAAAAAATTATAGTCACACCACTGGTGAAAAATAAATAAAAATTAAAAATAAATATATTTAATATATATGCCACTACATTTAAATCAAGAATAAAGACAAAAAATAATATATTACAAAACGTTAATCGGAAGTGCAGGGAGATTTATAAATAGAGAAATTAAGGCAATATGTAACTGGTGGTTATGTTTTTTACTTTTTTGAATGAGAACATATATTTTTAATTTCATATTCTAAAGTATTTATATTTTTTAAAGTATTTCGATACATAAATATCGAAATTCGAACTAGAGTAATTTATGAGTTATTACTTTATTTGTATTCAAATTTTAGATGATCGGAGTAGTAGGTTAAACTTTATTTAAAAAATAAATATTTTTTAAAAAAAAAAAATTTATTTTGACTGGAAATTATATGAAAATTTTTTTTCAAAAACGTTTATAGAGTGGTACGTGTTTAAAGAATCGTCCTGTATACGATGTCATTTTAAAATATTTTTATAAATAAAAATAAAAATATTATATTTTTTATAATATTTTATAACACAGAATTTATAAGTTTATGTCTCTTCAATTTTCGGATCATCTTCCAACAAATGGGTCCATGGAGACCATATAACCTATTAATGTATATCAATGATAAATCACATTTTTATTAATTATAGACAAGTACAAAAATACTGATTTTTAAAACATAATTAGAAATAATTTCAAATTATGTAAATCAATTTTAAAATAGGGAAAATATAGGTACGATCTAAAATGGCATTTGTTCTAAGATTATAATATTTTACTGCGTAATATTAACTATCCGAGTATATGGATAAATCATTAAAGCCGATAAAGTACGAGTATATATTTTATATTATGATCGTAAAAATAGGTAGGTATAGGTACTCAAATTAAATCAGTGTTAATATTTGTTGTAAATCAATAATCATTAAACATATTTAGATATCGTCCATAACGTCTTAAGATTTATATAATAATCTTAATTACTATTTATCAAATATCAAAACATTAATGCTTTGATACATACTTCAGTTAAAAATTTTAAAATACAAATGTAAAGAAACAATAACTAAGAAGATTATCCTTTTAATAAAGAACCAATTTAAAATAGTTAATAATGTTTTCCAATAATAATATTTTACTTTAATGTTGTTAAGAAGTATTTTCGTTAGTCGTTCTATTTTTTATTTAAGTTAAATATAATATGATATAAACGATGCATAAATTCGAAATAAATTAAAACATGACATTGACATTGGGTATGTAATTATGTATTTTAATCAAAAACTACAAGTGCTCGAGTATATTATGCATTACTTATGAGTAACTATTATATAGACTTGACGACTCGAGTCTATAATCCTTGTGAACAAGTATTTCGATGTTGATAAACAAACACGTGTCCCATAAAGTCTATAGGTGACACAGTCAGTACTGGCCACTATGTTTGCATACAGAGTACAGACAACTTAATGGGGTTCTTAAAATCTATGATGTAAATTAACTATATAGAGTGTCAATTTTTATGACGCCTACTTTTGTTGGATATTTATGTACATGGATACTGATTAACAAGGATTTAATCAGTTATAATCAAAATAATTTTATAAACATTTTGCAACATAAATTATAATAATATATTACCATTTAAATAGGTTATTTTAGTTAATATTTATTCATTTATCATTATAAGATAGTTTTTAATGGAAAATTTTCAAAAGACAGTAATACAATACCTTAATATGCATATTAATATATAATAAATGTTTATAAGTATAACTATACATTTACAAACTCGACATTTTTAATAAATTATTTTTCCAAGAATAAATACGTGATATTTAATTTTATTTGTCTGAAATTGCAATAACTATTTCTACTTTATCCAGTAAATATTATTGAGTTAACAATTTTAAGTATTTTTAGGAAATTTACCGGGATGGCTAAAATGTTATACAAAATCATGTATTTTAAAATTTTTAAACACGTGTTAAATATATTTAATTTCATGATTAAAGTAAAAGTAAGCTAATAGGTATATTTGTGATTTTAATATACTGAATTATCATTACTATGTGATTCTAATAAATGTTTCAGAATTTGTCACAATATTTTCTTTTGTATATTTTAAAAGATCATAAACTAGTAAACTACAATGAAAATTTTTTTTCAATTGGTACGCATAATATATATTATATATTAATAATAAAATATTAAAATATGTTAAATACTTAAATGTTAGCCTTGAATTATGGATAGGATTTATATTGCAGTATTTATGTCATAAAAACAACAAGTGAGTATATAAAAATTAATTTCGATAGGTAGGTATAACCTATCTACTTAATATAAATTTTATACATAATTTATACATATATATATTTAAATACTTACAATGACATATGTACCAGATAAATATAAGGTCTATAATATAATCTATACGATTTTAAACTATATAGGTAGGTACAAGACAATTTTATTGTAATAAGATTTAACTATTTCATTCTCTGAATGACTGAACACTGAGCATATACAAATTACCTATACTCAGGGACAAGCGTGTTCTTTAAACTATAATTTCAAATTTAATTCAAAATCTAAACTGCTTACAAAGTATTTTCTTTAAAACTTATTTTCGAGTTAACTAAAAATAATAACAATTAATTATTGATTTTTATTAAATACAACCAACAACATTTGAAAAAAAATTTAATAATACAAAGTGTTTAACACCTTTAAATTCAAATGATTTTTAGTAGTCCTCGAAATTTTATTAATTAATTAATTTATCGGTTTATATATTTTACTATTCATACCTTGCACATATTAAATAATATTATATATTATAAATATATTTTAATGTTGCATGTAAAAATGTAAAATAAAACCCTAATGACCTAACTCAATTAATACTTACATTTATATATTTTATAATATAAGTAAAATAAAATATTTATGTGATAATTTAATTGTATTTTGGGCTACCCTTTTAATAATATCCATAAAATAAAAATACTTTTTTTTCTTAAGGGTACGAGATGAATTTTAAACAATTTTGAGATATTTAATGATAATTGGATTTGCCGAGGACAAAGGGTATATTTATCAACCAGCGTTGTTCCACTTATACTACGTGTCTACGTAATACAACAATATTTTATTTATAGTATACAGCAGTAATTCCAAATTTATTTATATTTATTTCTACAAGCATAAAACCGAAGTAAAAAATTGTTAAATTAAGCCTTTTAAAGCATTAATTTACCTCAAACTTACAATTTATTATGAAATAACTCAATTAGGTACCTCTGTAGATATAGTTATTCATTATTATAAAAGAGTAACTGGTTTTATAAAAAAGTGTTTAAAACTAACCTGAATATTTAATAGGTCATTACTCATTACTCATTAAGTAATATTGTATTACTTAACTGCATATATTCATTCATTCCATTGAAGTATATAGATACCCACATTATAATAAGTATAATTTATTTAATGATATTTTTATTTTGTTTAAATATAAAATACAGCTAATTAAAAAATTTTCAAACAAATCAATACTTATGTATTATATAGTATATACAGATAATTAATTAGATAAAAATATTTTTAAGTGAGTATTCATTTTTTTTTGATTGTGCATGTGCATAATGCATAAACTATAAAGATGGTATCTAATAAATTAATCATATATATGATACATACAATACAAATAAAAATTGTCTCATTGCTTATGCTTTTAGTTTATACATATGAACTTAAGTTATTTGTTACAAGGTTTTTTTTATTATTCGCATATTCTTAATCGTTTTTTTTTTTAGTGTAAGAAAAAATTTTTTCGTAGGTATTATTTTATTTTGTCAGTAAATACAACAACCACATTACCTATACATAAATGGTTTACCTAGAAAAATATTATTATCTATGACGTCTATATATATATATATATATAACAATCATTTTTAAGTAGGTATATACAATTTTACATATTAAAAATGACAATATTATTTAAATAATACTTTATGGCATAAATGTTATTCCAATTTTAGTAAATAAATTCAAATAATAAAATAAATAGTTAGAAAACATCCACTTACCTTTTGAATTATCTTGTATGAAATCAGGGCACCACGTTTTAAGAACATCTATAGACTTGGGGTCGGTCATCGGTTTTGGGGGTCCATTGTAACGGCAATTAAGTACACGGAATGCGTCTATTTTTTCGCATTCACCGTACCATATGCAAGTACCATTAGCCTAATATATATAAAAAAATATTTAAATAACAGTCCAAATAAAAATATAAAATACATATGCACCCTAACTACTGCGCATGGGTATACCACAGCAAAGAATATAATGACGGTGTGCAATGAAATTTAAATTATCTGTATCTTTAAAAATGTGAGTAATTACGACCAAATGTCCAAATTTATGTTGTTATTTGTTTTATATATTTTCATAAAAATGTTTTAACCATGAATAATCTATACAATGCATTACAAAAATTAATTGTACACATTTAAAACATAAATAAATTAAAAAAATAGATTTATAATAATATTACAAAACATATATAATTTATGAAAATAATACTTTGAACATATAACAGTATGATCGCATAGTAAATTATTATCACAATACCGTTTTAATTTTCAAATTACCAATAAACATTTTAATATGTAAATTGCTTCTTTAGAATTGTGTAGTTTAGGTAATTGATTATTATATTATTTATATTATAAACGTAGTATAATATATAAATATTTATTTTGGTTAATGATTAATTATTATTACTTATTTTTACATATTTCTAATATTTTTAACTTTGTTTCATACATTTACCTTTGAATATTAATAACTAGGTAGTAAGCACGATATATGTCTAAATAATATACATTTAATTCATTTAATTTGGTGTACTAAAAATGTTAAGTTTAAATTAGAAAAAAAATATATATGCAAACATATTTAATTACCAAATAAGCTACTAAATTACATAATAATATGAAGAGGTTCAAATTTATAGGTTCAAACACAATACGTAGGCACATGAATACATGATTTAGGGAAAGAAATTATAGCTCATATATTTACCACGGCATTTATACTCTATTATATGGTATTAAAAAAAGTACATGCAATTAAAATATGCAATTGATTTAATTTATTTTAATTTAGATAAAACAAAATACAAATTATAAATAATGATCACAAAATTATTTAAATGATACGTAGGTATTTAAAATGTTCTTAGATTCGCACATTCATATTATTATGAATTATTATAGTTTGTTAAACTATACGGTGTGATCTTTATAATATAAAAAAAAAATAATTATTATTTTATAAAACACTAATGTTTTTAAAAATATATTTTTAAATAATTTTAATTCCTTAAAAAATAACGTAATAAGAAAAAATTATTTTTCTAATATTATCTATTTTTATTGTTATCATTTTTTAATCTTTTTTATAACTTTTGGTAACAACATATATTTTTAATTTCATATCTGAAACAGAATATTATTTAGAGTATTTAAATTTATAAAAATCAAATTTTGTATTATTTTATATTTTGCCTATCAAAATTTTAAATACTTATAATTCATAAACATATGAAATTCGATTTTTTTTTTTACAATATAGAAGAAGTATTTCAAAACCTATACTATTTTAGAATAAGCAATTAAAAATGCATGTTTTCATTTAAAAAAGTAAAAAATGTATACTTAAAATTATGTAAAATAAATAAAATGAGTATTTTATGTTAAATAGATCACCCGACACCCAGTATACTTATACAAAATTATTACGTTAATATAGTACATAATTAATATTCTTGTAAAAAAAATATATAAAATAAACATTTAATTATGAGTTTTATCAAAAACGTAAAAAAACACATACATTTCATATATTAAAACCATTTTGCAGAGTAAACAAGTAACAACACTGATTTCTTAAGCATAATAATTATTTGTTTACAAAAAGTAATCTATATAGAATGTATATACTGTATTGTTGACATTTCGTTATTCTCAGAATATTCTATTTTTTGATTAAGGTATCGAAAATTCAAGTTATTCAAGAATCAAGGCTCTTATTCAAAATATTAAAAAACAATTTTTCTATAAAACCGAGCATTATATACCTATGTTTTATTTATTAGAATATATTTTAAGATACTAGATATAGGTATAAAGGGTACTTTACAATAATATAACATACAATATGTAATGGATAGGTACATCTAAATAACTAATATGATACAAATGATGGATTAAATTTGTGATTGGTATATTAAAATTAGCATTTTTAAGATTTCAAGATTACTTTTGGCTTTATTATCTTAATAATCCCATATAAATATTTTTAAATTAAAACATTTTATATTTTTTAAACACCTAATTGTCTACAAACTTATATTAATTAATAATGTTAACAGTAAGTGGGTAAGAATTTTTAAAGATCGCATATAAATGTGGTAATTTTAAATTTGATATCAAAATATAACTGCCAATTTATTAAATAAGGAATGCATGACATGTGTACTTATTAGTTATTACATTGTTACTGTATACATATTTGTGTTTTTTAAATTTAAACTCAATAATAAAATAAAATATACATTATAATATAGATTTATATTATGTATAATAGATTATACTTATACACATGGGTACCTATAGAAATATTAAATTTGATGATAGGATAGGTGATATAGGTAGGTACTGATTTGCATAACCATTTTGGTATAAAATTAAAATTAAATTATTGTACAAATATAGAAAAATAAATAGAAAATTTTTAAAAATTATGAATTTAATCGTTTTAAATTTGTATGGAAATATAAATCAATTAATTTACGATTACATGAATACCCAAACATTTTAGTGAATTCAATAATAAACTAAAGATAACAATTTTTAAATCTTTGTAGTCGAATAGATGGTGAATTTACCTTTTAAAATTTACCTATAAACGTTTATATGATTATATACGTATAATAGCATGTGTGTATGAATAAAGAACTATAACTAACACGTGAATTGTTAAACAAATATGGAATGCAAAACAATATCTAAAATTTCCTAAAATTTGTAGGAATAGCAAGTACCTAAAAAAATAATTATACTAAATATACGACTAGTAGTTAAAAACATTTTAAGAGAAGAAAAAGAATCACTAACAGGCTCTCGCTGTTCCTCTAAAGGGCCTAGGTCAGAACACTTAGAACGCGAGGATTTAAAATCAATAAGCACAAGACGATTGTTATTATGAATAAGCTAAGAGCGAATCGATCGACTTTAAACAATTGTGGTGTTTCATCGAAAATTAAAAATATTATGCTTACAGCTATACGATCACAAACTCTTGAGATAAACAATCTATAATACCTAGGTATCTATTTAGTTAGAGTATATGCTGTACACCACATCCGAACTACGATATCACCTATGTATGTAATTACCGTGTATTACCGCGTTTTGTCTGCATTAATTGTGTGAGTAGGTATTTATTTATATACGTACATGACTATTGGCTATACACAGTAAAATAGTAAAACTAATTCCTAATTAAATTATTATTTATTAAGTATGCAGGGCGGGTCAAATAAGCCATAGATTGAGAATCGGTGCAGTAGACAGGTAGAGGTGTACCTGCAGCTAATCTAGCATGGCACGAGGGAGGCGCGATCAGAAACACGTCGAAAGATAATGTACACGCATATCTAATATATTATGAAAACGATGTATAACATACCTACGCGCAGTCGGCGATTTTCCGAACAAAAAGTACAAGTTAATATTTAAAAGAAATAAATCGTAAACCGGTGCTTAAAAGGTAAACGATGGATGCGCGTCGAGATACTCACCCGTGTTGACGGGATGATGGACAAGAGCGCGAACAGGACGGCGATGGTCGTGAATATTATTGGCGACATTATCGCGCAGACGGCTTTACGAGCACACGACTTGCGTCCGGTACAGCGTCTACCGGCACAATGAACACGGGACTGCGGTCTGCGACGATCAACCGGTCCCACGACTGGTCGAGAGATGTTCACGAATGTTTTCGGGCGGCGGCGGCTAGTCGGGCGGTGCGCGATTTACCAAACGTCAAGTAGGTACCGCCATCTCGGGGCAACGACGACAGGTGTACGCCGAGATAATAATATTTCGACTGAAGCGATCGGAAACGTACTACCTGCGCGGCCATGTACGTATTATACCTAAACATAATGTTATGCTACATAACATTATACACCACAGAGTATACACACTATACACGCACGCAGCAACAACAATAGTAAATAATAATAATAAAATTACTGTTCTCCCGCCGTGTGTGGCGAGACCGACCGTCGACGTAAGATACGTTTTTAGTGTTTTGACGTTTTACAATGATCACCATTGTAATAAAACTCTTACCATCATGATCATGTACCTACCTACCCACCTATCACCTAAAATATCAAGGTATTGCCGAGTCTACCTGCAATCTGCACGGCTGCACAAATCAAAATGTATAAAACAAGCCTCTTGCTGATCGCGCAGTAAGTGAGTTGATTCCCAAGACCTGATCGAAGCTGATTGATAATGCGTAAATGACAAAAATGACACACATTTTAAAGGTCTAGCATTGAATTCAACCCAAGACTATTATGTATAATAGCATTGAGTTTGAGCATAGGTATTATATTCTCAATAATAATATTTTTTAATACTTACTACTTAGGTACTCCTACTTCGGAACAATTGCAGTTTAGTTACCACGCGATTTTTTCAATTTTTTTTTTCGAAACATATGTATTTTAACGAGTTAAGAACAATGATGCAAAAATAAATTTCCGCAAACCGTCATTTTCTACGAACGCAATATCATGTGAGTATATTATGTATGCCAAGTGAAAAAGAAAAATGGGTTTAAATTTCGATTTCATCGCGGTTTAAATTTTAAAAAACCAAGTTCAACCGTGGTCTTGTTGTATCATCATGTACCTAGGACCTAGATATTCTTTTAATTACCTATCCCTTAATGATGAAGTTTTTGAAAATTACAATGAAGATGAACTAATGAACACGATCAATAAAAGTTGTCACGAATAAGTTTTTAGCAGACAAAATAAAAGTAAGACGATCAATCAGTTTCCTACATCGATATGAATTATTTAATTTACACTTAAAAAAATATTGGAACAAATCTAGTTTAGCGCACACGCGAATTTTTAAATTTTTTTAGAAACCTGGGTAAATCAACGTTTTGAGAATGATGGTGCAAAAAATTTTTGGCGGAAATCAATAGTTTTTAAATTACAGCTAATCAAAATTTTCAGTTTACATTATAATCCTTATACCCAGTATGTTTAATATCGAGATACTTCAAGTGTGGTGTAGTGGTACCTTACGATTCTTGATGAGCCGGGTCGATTACCTCATACAAAAATTGATTTTCTGCACTTTTTTTTATAATTATTTTTTTGTGCTCGCTCGTACATTTAAAAACGAAAATATCACTCAATTTTTTATGCAACACTACCTCAAGTTAGCCACAGGGTAAATAAAATGCATTTTTGTTGCACCGAGTCACAGAGCGGGGTCACTCCGCACTCGCTCGTTGCGCTTGCTCGGACAATTAAAAACGAAAATATCACTCGATTTGCTATGCAGCACCACGTCACCACGACACCACCCCAAGTAAACCTTGTCAACTTAAGTAAATCAACTTTTTAAGAATGATGATCCAAAAACAAATTGGCGAAAATCATTTGTTTTTAAATTACTGCCTCATGAAGTTCGCGATTATATACATGGTTACAAAAACTGAAAATAATAGTGTCAATATCAGTTGAATAATTGGCGACTTACTAAAAATACCTAGTTAAACTTGTTGGAGAAAAATCGCTATCGTTTGTTTAAGTATCCAATATTGTCAATATTTGAACTTTAAACTGCAATACTTATATGTATAAAAATATTCGAAGGTTTATCAATAAATTTTAATTTTTAAGTACCTTTATTAGTACCTACACACCTTATGAGAAACATTGTATTAAAATTTTAATTTTTCCTCAACGTAGGCAATTGGAACAAATTTTATACTCCAAATAGTTTTGCGGCTTTTCTACTAGTTACAAAATTTACAATAAATAAATATAAAATATAAAAATGGGGAAGTCACTTTTGCTATACCTATAGTGTCATGTTACCTCATCATTGTGTTAAATTTGAATTCAATAAAATGAAATCATTCGATTGTTGCATACAATAAAAATAAGTAATGATTAAGTCTTGTCAGCCTATTGTTTCAAGGGAACTGCTGAACAGGGGAAGCGTGGCTTAAAGTGCCATTGCCCCGCTGAGTTTTGTTAAGTGTATGTAATTTAATATTATGCATAATATGGCATAATATGATATAGATTAAAAAATATTTTTGAATTAAAATAAAAGTGTTATTTGATGTAATACAGATGTACATTGATGTAATATTGATGTATTAGAATAGAGATAATTATAAGGTATACCAAAATAACTAATTCAAAATAAACATTAATCTCTCCATTGCATTTCTATATTGCACCAATTGGAATTTCATTCTGCATGCACTTATTTGACCTGCCTATATGTTTAAAAATATTTTATTAAGTACCTATATTACTATTTTAGTAGTACAAGATGAACTAATTTTTGCAAATAATAAGTCACATAATATCTATATATTCTTTCTTTGTCATTTGTGTACTCAAAAGCTATACTGAATCACCAAAGTGAAAATAAAATATTTTTTTTAGCTGTTTGATTAATATTTGTAATTTATTCATAAGAAACATTTTTTAAATGTTCGTTTAGTCATTAAAAATAATATTTTTACTAATTATTTAATTTACACTTGGACAGTTGGACGTTTTCAATAAATGTTATATATAATTGTATTTATATTTATTATAATTTAAACAAATTTAGGTGAATACTAATTATCGGCCAATTGAATGTTGTCAAACTTAAAATATCAATAGCACGTCATTTTTTTAAAAATCATTATCAACATAACCCAATCTGAAAAACATCCTATTGGCACTATAGTATCTTCAGTAAAAATAAATATATAATATTAATACGTATACAATAACGTATACATACCGGCGGAAAGTTTCAATTCAAGTATATCTACCTCGCGGAGTATCTACGAATATTATTTTTTGAATTTCAAAAAATAACTAATTGTTAGAATCTTAGATGATAATTAGTAAATTACAAATAAAGAAAGCGTATTATGTAAATGTCTAATATTATAATAGTACCTATATTATTTTATGTATATCTATTACCATATAAGTAGATAATGACTAATATACCTAATACCAAACGTAATAAGCCTAACCATCACCATTTCGCAATACACAATTTGAATAAAGAATGACCTGTTTATTAAATAGATGTTATGATAATATATGAATATAGTTTATGTATCATGTATTTGAATTTGATACGATATTATAAAATAATTATACATTATACAGTAGTACAGTAGGTACCTACATGCTACATCCCGCGAAAGTCCCGCATTATTCTTAGTATCTCTGTGGCAAATCAATATATTTAAATGCGTTTTTTTCTTGACAGTAATAAATAAGAAAATTTTAATTGAATGACATAATAGTTTTAAATTTTCATTAAATTCTAATATTTTTTTACATTGTTTTAAAATATATAATAATAAATTACTATCTTGCAGAAAATATAAGGAATAAAAATGCACATTTTTTTTTTAATTTTTGAATTATTGAAAAAAAAATCGAAACATTATGCTATTCAATTAGAATTTTCTTAATTATTACAGTTAAAAATCCTACATTTTAGTATAATAATTTGCCACAGAGTTACCGAGAGTGATAGACTGGGATAGACTGTTTAGTGTTTATAGAAGGTATGACGTATGAATATATTTAAATCATTACAAAAAGTAATTGAAATCCCTATGATTATTATTGGAAATTTTAAGAGCGAGGAAGTTGGAATATATAATATTTAGGGAATAGAAATATTAGAATTAAAACCTATTATACATTATATTTA
The DNA here is from genome assembly GCF_020882245.1 of Rhopalosiphum padi. Taxonomy (NCBI): domain Eukaryota; kingdom Metazoa; phylum Arthropoda; class Insecta; order Hemiptera; family Aphididae; genus Rhopalosiphum; species Rhopalosiphum padi. The sequence goes on from NC_083597.1 coordinate 39,999,444, forward strand.
TGTTTTTAAAGTTTTGTAAGATAATTTGATGTATGTATATTTTGTGTATGTTTGGTAAAGATACTAAAATTTAATTAGTATTTGCAGTAAAAAATTGTATGTCATAACATTATAGCAAGTTTTTAAATAATTATTCAAGTAATAATTCACGTTATTTATTATAGATACATACAAAAAGTATTATAAATTAAATTAAATATTATGTATATCTTTAAAAAAAAAAATGCTTCTGGTATGTAATTTTTATAACGTTACAAATTCACATTTATATAAATTAGAAATATAAAATAGATAGGTACGATATGAAACGATATAAAATTCTTTTATTAGATAAAACTAAAACTAAAACATAAATATTAGGTATATTTTATCATATTATTATTTTTGTAAAAACAAAAAATAAAGACATGTATTATGCTGTGTGATGAATAAAACATATTTATTTTATTTAGATCAGTATAAGTAAGTGAATTCTAATAGAAGTGATGAGATTATAGATACAGTATACGATTGTTTTCTCCAGACAATTTATGACTACTAAAATATTCATTTTTTTATGTCTATACATTGATTTGTGTTTTACGAATAACTCCGTAATGGATTTTCCAATAATTTACATAATACGATCAATGAATTATTCAGTATTATTGAATTTACAGATTTAAAGTCTATTTCATTTCGTTTTCAATGTTTCATCATCAAAATCAAATATATCAATTGTCAATTGACTTAAATCCATGGGTTGACGTGTATAATAAGTATATTTTTGTATAATTGACAATAATATGTACACCTCAGTAGATATATTTGTTTAATAAATTAAAATATTTGATACTAGTGTTCTTTGCGGATCTAAAAACCTTACTTACCTACCTAATTAGCAGTGTAAATAACAAATTAAATATAAGTATAGTTAGGTATGTATAATTGCATTAAAAATAATTGTGAAATTACAATATGTTCTATCAAATTCAGGTCAAATTCCTTGGATAGGTATAATTGCTAGGGAATGTAAGCAATAGGTTCATTGGTTCATACATAATTTTAATTTCTACACTATAACTACTATAACCTAATAGAAATATAGCCTTGGACTAAAATATTAAGAGAGCCGATGCCCGTTATGGATTTAAAATTTAAAAATAAACAACATAAAACAATATTTTTTTTAAAGGTTACCTATAAAGCTATAGGTAACTAAATAATAAATGTTTATATAAATGCGATTTCACAATTTATGATTTATTATATACCTATATTATGTATAAGTAAGTAGTCTAATATTAATATTAAAATCCTTATATCTATCAACATTTGAAAATGTATTTTAATTTAAATAATTTATAACACAATAATACAGATATTATAAAATTATACAATTGTATTTGACTACAAATGTAGTGTGTATAGTGACTAGTCTCTGTAGAAACTTTGATATATACCTTAGAGGTATACTATTATATATACTATTAGGTACCTATTGCAGTCATTGAGTATCATGGCTATGATTTTACTGAATTTTTTAACCTTGAGTTTTTAAATCGACAACACTTTTAAACATTATATTGATTACTGATAGCTGATAGGTAGAATAAGTCGAAACAAAATAATCATATTTTTACATCTCGTAGATCATCTCCATTCCTTATTTGGTAGTACACAATTTTCGTATTACTGAAATAATATCAAAACGTTTTGTTGTTACGAGTTTTCGATAATATATATTATAGGCAATATTAGGATATAAACCAGATTGGACACCCAGCCTTATTATTTTTTTCATTTATTTACCTAGGCATAAAGGCAGGTACCTATTCATTTTAAAGAAATATTGATATACTATATGTCTATACCGTTACAATTGCAGTGATTCAGTTGGTACCCTACCTATCGAATTCCGATTTTTGAAAATTAAAAATTCAATAAATCTAAAATAATTGATGACTTGCAATCGATTTCCAAACTATGCGTATATCAACCATAAGAAATTTCTAGATCACTTGATCTATATTTGGAAAAATAACTTAGTTATCTAATAGTTTCTATATGTACAAATATAATACATGTATTATATAGGTATGTGTAATAAAAAATGAACATTATTGTCATTTATTATTAACTATTATAACTATTTACTATCTATTTGTAGTAGGTACTTACTACTTAGTTAGAGCCGTGCCCTGGAGGGAGGGCTAGGGTGCATGGTTTAAAGGGGCACCAAAAAAAAATTGAAATTTATAATGATAAATAAAATACGAGGCGAATACTTATAATTTTGCCCTGGTTGCCAAATCTTAACGGCACGGCTCTGTACTTAGTCTACAATACGTACAATGAAACGCCTATTTACTTTCCATAATTCCATCCAATTGGCATCCATAGGTATTATTGGTATTAAAGTTAGACATTTTTAGATATATTTAATGAAAGGTTCCAAGATCTCATGTCCGTACAAATAGCAGGTGTTCATAACAAATTTCATTACAAGTATTAGTTTTTAAAAGAAATTATTCCATTACATTTTCGTTAGATATATAGGAACAATTCTAAATCTAATAAAATACAAATAGAGTCGTTACTTCTGTTATGTCACTAGCCAACACTGTAGTAATTTGTAGCAACTACAGTAGTATATTATGTAATTTAAATTCATGTAAATTTATTAAAGATTTAATTTTATGAAGCTTTCATAGTTTTTAGAAAGACAATTAGTATTTAAGAGGACACTACCCTTCCCCCGACACGTGTTTACACAAACAAATTAAAGAAAATTTACATTCAGTTGAACTAATTGTCTGATATTAGATTTAATATTACAGTGAATTGACCTATTATCAAAGGTAAAAATATTATATGTGCTTACTAATCTTATGTTTAACTTTGAACTTTGATAATAAGTCAATTCACTATAAAAATTAAAGCTAACAACATATTATAATTAATGCTATCCCTTCCCGTGCATAAAAATATATCATAATTTTTTAACAGGAATTTAGTTTTTACAATTCACTTACTTCACTATGCATAGACAGACGAGGACACAAACTTTATCAGTATCTTTTCAGTATTTCATTACAAGTTGATGCAAACGGTCGTCGATCGTCTGTGTTGTTCTCTTATCTATATTTCGTACTAGTGATTTATTAATTAATTAAATTATGTTGGTGTGCTCCGTTTGTAATGAAGATGTATTCGATAATGAAGATATCAAATGCAGTAAATGTAAAATGTTTTTTCATTTTGCATGCGCCGGTTTTAGAGAAGTCAATTTCAGGAAAATGAGTGCTTCAAACAAAATGAAATGGTTTTGTGTAAATTGTAAAGATTTTAATTCTGAATCAGGTGCTGTAGTAAATCAAGTAAAAAACTGTTCACATTCTGATAAAATATTATCGGATCTGAAAGATTCGGTTAACTTCTTGAGTGAGAAATTTGACGATTTTAAATCGCAATTGAGTGATATTATCAAGTCGATTAATGATGTTAGATTAGAAAATAAACAGCTAAAAGAACAAAATCAAAAGTTAATAAATGAAATGAGTGTGGTCAATAAAAAAATTAATTTTGTGGAACAAAAAATATTTGAAAATCATATTGAAATAGTCGGTGTTCCAGAACAAGAAAATGAAGATTGTTGCAAAATAGTTGAAGAAATGTCATTGGCATTAGGAGAAGCTGTATCAGTTACATCTGCATATCGCTACCGGTCCAAAGTGCCAAATAAAATTGGAAAAATTGTTGCTGTCTTAAGCAGCTATAAAAATAAAAAATCGTTGATGGAGATGTCAAGAAAGAAAAAACTTAAAGCAAAAAATGTCAATGCAAACTGGAATGATGAAGGTATATACATAAACAACTATTTAACACAAGCAAATAATAATTTATTTTACAAAACTAGATTGTTTGCAAAGGCTCATAATTATAAATATGTGTGGTTCAGAGATAGTAAATTATTCTTAAGAAAAGATGAAAATAATAAAGTCATTCTCATAGAAGACGAAAATAGTTTAAAAATATTATACAATAATTGATCTCTGTACCTTTAAATTGTATTCATTTTTTTTTGTTAGATAATGCATGTTGTAGATACTGTTGAAAAAAACCTGTTATATAATACTAATTATTTCCTTACAATATCTGAATTTATGAAAAAATATAATATTTGTAATAATCTATCAATTACAATAATATGTGTTAATATTAGGAGCATAAATGCTAATTTAGATGAGTTACTACTATTTTTGCAAAATGATTCAGATTTCCATTTAGACGTAATTGTGTTAACGGAAACCTGGCACGATCCTAAAAATTGTATTTATTCTTTACCTGGGTATAAAACATTATACTCTACCACGAAAAGAAACCAGAATGATGGCATAATTGTCTTTGCAAAACAACATTTAGATATTGATTTTCATGAATTCAATTTTTGTGAAGCAAATATTATTAAGTTAATTATCAATAATATTGTTGTACCGTTAAATCTAATATGTATATACAGGTCACCCTCGGATATAATTAATGAATTTTTGACTCGTTTAGAAGCTATATTAATGTCAGATAAAGACATTGTTGATAGCACTATGACTATCTTATTAGGTGATATTAACATAAATATAATAGGTAATGATAATGTTGAGAATAATTACCTTGACTTATTATCATCTAATGGTTTTAGTTCTCTTATTAACGTATATACGAGAATTCCTGCAGGTATTAGTAAAAACTCTTGTATCGATCATATATTTGTCAAATCAAATAAAAAAAAAAAATGCCTTGATAACATTGAAGCTGGTGTACTTCAAACCGTTTTTTCAGATCATTATTCTACCATTATATCTATTCCAAATGTAATTAAAGAGAAAAATAAATCAACCACATTTGAGTTTATTAATTTTAAAAAGCTAATTGATACTTTTAATAATGTTAAATGGACGGATTTATATAGTATTTGTGATGTAAATGAGGCAATGGATTTAGTATATACACGTATTTTTGATGCTATAAATATTTCAAAGAGTCTTAGAAAACTTAATTCTAAAACTAATCGTTTAAAAAATTGGATGACATCAGGTTTGTTATGCTCGGTGCGTAAAAAACAAGAATTATCTTTAAAAACAAAAAAACATCCAAACAATATTAAATTAATTCAGTACTTTAAAAAGTACAGAAATAAACTAAACTATGTTATTAAAATGGCAAAAATAAATTATTACAATGACCAATTTCAGCGTGTTTCTGGAGACCCTAAAAACACATGGAAATTAATAAAAAATCTAACTAATAAACCAAATACTGATAATGATATCATAAAACGCCTTAACTATAACGGGAACATTATTGATGCACAAAAAGAACCTTTAACTGCGTCCAATCATTTAAATATGTTTTTTTCCACTATTGGACAAAATCTAGCAAATAAAATAGATAAATGTTTTGATGAAGTTTCTGATGAGCGTACACCAGTGATCAATTTCAACAATTTTTTCTCGGTAAAAATACACTCGATGGAAATCATGAATATAATAAATCATTTTAAAGACGATGTGGCCTGTGGTTTTGATAAAATTAATGTCAAAATTTTAAAAAACTTAGCACCGTATATAATAAATCCTTTAACACACATATTCAATTTAAGTCTGAGACTTGGTATTTTTCCAGATAAATTAAAAGTAGCAATAATTAAACCTCTACATAAAGGTGGTGATAAAGAAAATATGAACAATTACCGACCAATCTCTATGTTGAGTAGTTTTTCAAAAATTTTTGAAAAAATTATCAAAGCTCGTTTGATAGATTATCTGGAAAATAACAGTCTTCTTTCTAAAAATCAATATGGATTCAGACCTAGGAGAAGTACCGAAGATGCTTTATATGCTGTCACAACATTTATTTCTAAAGCACTCGATAAAGGTGATAAAGCATTAGGTATATTTCTAGATTTAGCGAAAGCTTTCGATACTGTAGATCATAGTTTATTAATTAAAGTTTTCAATAGTTATGGTATAAATGGTATTTGTTTAAACTGGTTCAAAAGCTATCTAAATAAGAGGAAACAAATTACAAATATGAATGGAGTTTTGGGACAGGTAAATGAAGTTATGTATGGTGTACCTCAAGGTAGTATTCTAGGTCCAATTTTGTTTATTATGTACATTAATAGTCTATGTGATATGAGAGTTGATGGAAAAATAGTTGTATATGCGGATGATACATGTCTGTTATTATCAAGTAGTAATTGGGAAACTCTTAGACAAAAAACGGAATTAAATTTCAAGAAAATAATAAAGTGGTTAAATATTAAAAAACTTTCTTTAAATTTCAACAAAACAATGTTCATGGTTTTTTCAATAAATTATACTTTACCACCGTTTGAAGAAATTACTTTACATGACTGTTCAATTGTATCAAACTGTAACTGCCCGAAAATCAATATAGTAAAAAGAATTAAATATTTAGGACTAATATTCGATTGTAACCTCAAATGGAATATTCACATCAATAGTTTAATAGTAAAATTGCGATCGTTAATGTTCAAATTTCATATATTAAAACATATAACATCATCTCATACATTGAGAATAGTTTATCTTTCTCTATACCAATCTATATTGCAATATGGCATGGTAATTTGGGGAGGTGCATCCATAAATGTTCTTAAGCCATTAAGGGTTCAGCAAAATAGTTTAATTCGTATATGTCTGAAAAAGGACAATCTTATTGGGTCTACCTCGTTAAACTATATAGAGTTTAATGTGCTTCCGCTTGAATTACTTTACAAAAAATCCGCAATCATGTTTGTACATAAAAAATCAGACTTTTTCTTTATTAAACAGAATGACAAGCCTTTGGGGGAAGATAGACTATGTAATATTAAAGTCTTATTTACTAATACGAGTTTTGGTCAAAAATTTATTAATTATATGGGTCCTGTCATTTTTAACGCCTTGCCAATTGATGTGAAAAAAAATATTTTTAATGATCAAATTAACATAAAAAAATGTATAAACAACATTTTATCTAGTGAACTAAGGAAATGTCTATTATAAGAAAATTGTATATTTTAGTATCTCTTAATTATTTTAATTATTTTACAATGTTGGTTATTATTTGTTAAATTAAGTAATTAATTAAATCATATATATATGTACTGTTACTCCCTACACCACCACAAGCCTAGCTTAAAGGTGTAGGTAATTTTTAAAAAAAAAAAAAAAAAAAAAAAAAAAAAAATCTAACTCTAACAAATCAAATAAATTTAAAAAACCCTTCTAGAAATCAACTAAAAATTATTGAGATTTTAGGTCTGATTATATGCCAGATAAAATAATTAATAATAAAGACTCCGCATAACAAGAAAATATCTCAAATTATAGCATATTATAATAGAGTGCTATTGGAATCTTGAAATTCTTGATAGACATTCATTATTTCATAAGTATGCAATACTACTATAAGTATAATTTTATAATGGTATGGGGTTTTTTTTTTTTATATTTTAAATAAAAATTTGACTTCAGTATTTTAGCTAAAAAATAAGATAAACACCAGTCACCTAAGTTATAAAACTCATCTTAATACCACAAGCAACAATAAACATACTTTGTCCAAAATAAATACAGTCTTAATAACACAAGCAACAATATGCATACCTTGTCCAAAATAAATAGTCTTAATAACTTGGTTGTTTGGTAGTAACAAGAACAAAGATATTGCAATGCACTAGGGTTATAAACTTACAAAACTATTAGACTTAACATAACCTAATTCAAAATAAAATTAATGCATTGAATATATTATATACATCACATTATACAATATTATATAAATTAATAAAAATTTTTAACTCTATAAACATATTTTTGGTCTAAAGTAAATTTAAATAATATTTTTTATTTTAAATGATTAGTGTAATGTCACATTTTATCAGGAATTAAAAACTCAATAAATTGTATGATATAGAATGAATAGATAAAATAAACTGCTCAAATTTTATAATTCAGGTAAATTTACTCAAACATATAACATTATTAAATATTATAGTAGTATAGAAGAGACGGACGGGCCGACAAGGGTGAAGTACCTCTCCTATTATGGCAATTTCAATAACAAAAAAAAAAAATAGTACTATACTAGTCAACAATTACTAATTACCAACTTAATCTAGTATACATTGTTTGGTATTATTAAGGAGGCTTATAAAATAAATTATCACAAAATCTATGGTAATAACTCATAACTATTTTAAAATAAATTGATCTATTTAAGGTATGCTATTCAACTTAATTAAATATGAAGATAAGTTTTCAAACACTGCAAATGTGATGATGGTTGCCGGTATAACTCTCAATAGATTAGGCCCAATTCCTTTATAAAATCCTCGTACGCTTTCATACCTGAAAGAAAATAAAATTATTGAAATCAATACATTTAATACATAATCAAAAATATCTTACCAAGTTTTTTGTTATGCTACTGGCAGCACCGCAACACACTGTTAAATGACATGTTAAAACGAACTACAAATATATTAATCACGTGATCTATATTTATATTTTACATGTTTAATAACAATGAACATGATATAAAAGAATATATTTATACAAAATATTTCTTTAACGTAAACCAAATTAAAAGAAACAATAAAAATATTAAAACTTAGTTTATTTTAACTGCAATTATCAGTGTATCGCGACGACAGAACAAACTTTAAAAACTAACTTTCGGAAAATATTACTTTATCATAATACGGTATAAAATTAAAATAATATTACTTCATCACATTGTTGAAATTATATAATATATTAAAAACAAAACAAAATTAAAAATACCAATTGTGAAATAAATTTGAGCGACTAGGATTAATAGTTAAGAAATAAAAATATTGAAAACAAAGAAATATAACATATATTACATTATATCTATTAATACACATACAACTAAGAGGAGTATTGTCATAATATAATTCTGTCTACAAGAAAAATAGTTTTGACAGGGGCAAGTATTTGTCAAAAGGCAATAATCATGTTATATGAATAAAAATCAAATATGAAATAAATGTAGACTGATAATTGTTAATTTTTATTAACTTATTCAGCTGTCATTAATTTTTGAATTATAATTTTGAATATTGCACAATTGATGTGTATAATATATACCTATTTATATCGCAAATAATTTTATTTTTAACAAAAAGAATAAAACATTTTATTAATACTAAATATAAATAAAAAAAAAATACTTGGAATCAAAAAACTAACACAGGACTGATAGGTTTTGTTTATATTTACTCATATTGATGTAATAGAATATTAAGTGTTTGTAAATTTCTCATAAATCAACAACACAAGACAAATATTTGGAAGCACATGTAATAAATATGGCGATAATCCCTTATAGAATCCACCAGCACCTTCGTACCTCCATGTTTGGGTTATACAATGCCAAGTGCCTCGGTATTCACGATGTTGATCTTGCAGTCTCGCACGAATTACTTGATATGGATATGTCAAACCAGCTGCGATTAATTTTGAAAACGCTGCAAATACAATGTATTCGGATGTTTCCTATGATAGATAATTTAATGTAATTAGTAAAAAATATTTACAATATTAGTATTCACCGTGATTGATTTAACAGACACTTAAATTCAAGCTACTTATGTTAAATCAATCACTTTGTATTTATAACTTACCAGTTTAGCATCAATTGGTAATCTTCTGTATTCATTATAAAAAGTCTTCATCTCCTCGTAAGTCATGAACTGCAGGGCACCATGAGATACTCCAAACATGCCAGGAACAAAGCCCTACAATAATGTATATGACCAACTACTTTTTTTTGGGAAAGGGTATCTATTACACCCATCTATTATTTATTACTTAAACCAATACAAAAATAAAATACCCGTCATAAATCAAAGCGTGTGGAATTAGATTATAAATTAAAATGTACTTTGAAAGTTTATTTAAAATATATATTTAAAAAATTTAAAATAAACAGTGAGTATGCATCATACAATTTAGCTTAATTTTTTTTTAATAATTTCCTAGTTTTCAATTATTTTTTTTTTTATTTTTCTTTTATATTACTTCCCTGACTTTAATATTAAATTTCATCTTATGTTTATCTTTAATTTAAATTAAATGTACAAAGAACAAATTATATAAATCTAGCCCACACAACAAATATTTCTTAATTCATTTTTAATTCATTCATCAATCAAACTGTCAGGTATTATAGAATACCTTGTACAGGCCTCGTACACCCTCGGCACCATAGATCTTGCGAAATGCATCCCACATGCCACTGTACGACTTGCTTGGGTCAATGGGCTTATCAAACTGCAAACACAAACGAGTCTTGACTACCCATACAGGATTGGTTATCATTAATGTGAGAATTCCTGCTTCTGCTGCAGCAGTCATATGTAATGCTGGACCCAAAGGTTTTTTAGTATTGTCACCTTGAATCCAAGCTTTAATTGAATTGTAACTAAAAATAAAAATTGTAGACTTTTAGTTACACTTATTTTAATTAATAATACTAGATTTGTTTACAATAGGAAATAAAAACCCCATGCGCTTCCTGATCCCCAAACATTTGGTGTAACTCCTTTATAAAGTCCTTTAATTCCTTCTTGTCTAAATATTGTAGTGACAGCATTTCCCAATCCAGCATAATTTGGTATTGCATTTCTTCCATCATTAACTGTAAGACATAATACATATTATTAGATTTAAGTTTTTATTGAAGAGTGATGAAAATAATATCAATTACTCACCAGCAAATCGAATTTTCAATAAATCTAGGGGATGAAGTATGAGTGTAGATGCGACACCGCCTGAAAAGCCAGCCACCAAATGTTCTAATTTTACATGTGGAAACATTGATTTCGTTACTGGTGGACTGTTAGTCAGCGGCTTGGTTGGTTGTCCCATATCAGGTACACGATTGACTGTTGTTGCTGTTCTAGAGCCAAGAACGTTCATTGTCACACCGCTATACGGCCAAACTTTTAATACACACGGACGATTCAAGAAATTGTATAGAATAGTTGTATAATGAAGAAATAAATTGATAAAAAAAAAAAAAAAAACTACTGTGTATTAACCAAATTAAATTAAACTCTTCAAACACTTAATTAATGGAATATGTTTAATTATATACATAATATATACTAATGCATAATATATATTAACAAAATAAATATATATCGTAAATAATTAAATAAACTAACTTATAGATATTAGGTATTTATCACAATTGACTATCACATAGGATTTTGTTCGACGACATGTCGTGTACGTTGAAGTATAGGGTGAAGGTATTCGATGCCTTCCACCAGTTCTTGTATTCTACCGATCGAAAAAACTTTCTGGTTTGAATGACGTCCACATTATTCTAATTGAAGAGCTTCAAAAACGAGTTTATTAATCGAACACGAAACTTAACCGCACAGCGAATAAACTTTAGAGAGACGTTTTAACTTTTATTAGAGGGAACAAAAGAGAAAATTGATTTCGTCAGATTATTTTTATCACAAGGCCAGCGACATCAGTGCAACCGTACTTTCAGATCATACAATTTCCCCCAATTTATCTATTGGTAATGCTGGTTAACAGCGGTTCCATAATCCACAGTATAAGCACAGAACGTCAGAACACTCAGAACATTAATATTTAATGTTATTCTATGGTAGGTATAGGAATTAAAGTGAGTCATGTTCATTTTATAGTTGTAAATGTATAATATTTTACATAGCTAATAGCTACAACTCACTTTAAAATGATAATATCAAATATTAATAAATGCATATGACATTTTCTGGATAATATTCTTACCTTTAAATTTGATGATGGGTAAATTTACAAAATGTGTTCTGCTTAGCCCAAATTTGCCATGATGTATAATATGTTAGTAAGACAGACAACACATGCGGGTATAACGTCTTCTTAAGCTAAGTTTTAGTTATGCATACTTAAATTGTTTAGTAAAAGTTATCGATATAAATCTGGAATACTTCTTAAAAAATGAATGGACAAAATTGACTAAATAAAAAGTAAATGTATTATTTTACGTTCTTATTCCTTAGTACCAAGCTGTCCAGTGCTGTGGCTCAAAGTAATTGAACACTGGTGTAAATTAAAACTGCAGTTTTATTATTCTAGCCGTAGCTCAAAAAATATTAATATTTTAAAAATATCTTAAATTATATATCCACTAAAGTTAGGGTAATAAGAATATTATTAGGTAAGTAGGCAAGGGCCTTCATTATTGATTTTGTACGTCGTGCCCTGATATGATGCAATATGGTTTCTATGGAACTAGATGTTTGATCAATAATTTTATACAGGATATGAACTAACAGCTAATCTAAAATGAATAGTTTAACTTAAATGTAAACACTACTCTAGATGTTAAATTGAATGAATTTTAGAAAAAAATGAGTAAACAAGGAAGTGAAAAAAAAAAAGAAATAAATTCTAAAGATGACAAAAAATCAAAGAAGCAGACACCAACAACAATAAAAACACGGAAAGAGGGTAAAAAATCAAGAAACTTGGTGGATGTGTTCAATGAATGTGCTATGGATAATGCTTACCATACATGTCACAATGTACAAGATCTGCTGAAATGTCGAGGCTTTCCATGGCCACAGGCGCAAAAGAAGAAGAAAAAGAAAGGTGGCAAAAAGGGCAAATAAGAATAAAAATGCAATAAAAATATGTTATTGACTTTTTGTAATAAAAAAATATACATTACATTTATGTTTACATATCACTTTTCCTAAAAAAAAAAAAAATAATAATAATAAAAATATACACTGTGTCAAAAGTATAACTTTAAATCAACTTGTACAATACACATGAGTAATATAATACAATGAATTCAATATTACTTATAAATAATAATAATAATAATAATAAAAAAAAAAAAACACTAAGCAGATCTGTAATAAACAAGCCTGGCGTCATTTTGGCCGAATTGTTTTTAGATTTTATTTTCTCTAAATAATTGTTTATCACAGACAAGTCAACTAAAATGACGCCGAAACATTATTGAAATGAGCAAATTCAACTAGATCATTAAAACAAACAAACAAAAATAATAATAATAATAATAATTATAATAGTAGTAGTATTAATAATAATCAGAGAGAAATAAAGAGAGCAGGTATCTTAAGTTATTTAAAATTACAAAAAAATTAGTTATTTTTATTTTTTTTTTTTTAAATAAATTTGGTAACTGCATAGAAAGATGATAATTTTGTTTATATATATAAATTTATATAAATATGTGTTAAATTCATTTTTAAGCTCAGTAAGTTAATCCCTGTCATTTTGCACAGCCCATAATTGGTTCATTTTTCTAAAGATAATAATAATAAGATGAATGATGAAACACATTAAATCCTAAAATAAACTTAAAAGTAGTTTAATTTTAAAAGAGATAAATACAACAGGAAAAAAAGGAGTTAGAATTTGGAAAAGGGTATTAATTTATGAATAGCAGGGAACTAAAATATTAAAATACAAAGACAATTTTGGTAACTAAATAAAGCTTATGTTCTAAGGGAGGCTAACACCTCAAACTGAGCTTTTTGCCACAAATAATTGTGTTGCAATAGAAAAGCTGAAAACAAGCTATACTCAGTACAATATGTGGCATTTCTTATTGTTTAATGAACATTATTTTATTCTTTTATTTTTTTTTTATTTATCACCTTATTTCTAATTTTCATCACGATTAAAAAAATTGTATTTTATATTAATGACATTTTTAATAAATTTACTTTACTTATACACTATGAATGCTTTATTTAAACTATTAAAATGGCTTTAATTGAGCATTCATAAATGTCCCCACATATACCAAAATTCAACCATCACAGAATTTACTAAGATCAAACATATACAGCGCCTTGTCCATCATTATCATCCAAACTAATTCTAGTATGGAAAGATGGTCCACCGCCATCATCAAAAAAACGTCTAAAGGTAAACTCAAAGAATCCATGGAATGGACGATTACCATCAGAATCAGAACTCCTATTATCAGGATCAGAAGAATCTGAGTTCTGAAGACGTTCTGGATCGATAGGATCAAAGTTAGATGTATCAGTTGAAAACTGAATGCGTGGTACATGTGGAGGATTATGACGTCTCATTCCTCTCTCAAAATCTATTTCTTGGAAGAATGGATGATTTTTGATTTCATCAGCATTCTTACCTAAGCGGTTTTCTTTACTAGTACATAACTTTAGTATAAGATCAGCACCTTCCGGTGATAGATTAGCAGATGTTGGTATTTGTAGAGTATTTTCCCAATGTATAACCTGCAAAAAATGAATTAAAACAATTGTAAATTATCACTTCATAATTAGTAAAAAATGATTTATGTACCTTGTATTGAGTCTCTGCAGGGGTGTTAGCAAGAAATGGAGGCGATCCGACCAACATTTCATAAAGGATGACTCCAACACTCCACCAATCACATAATTGTGTGTAACCGGTTCGAAGTAATACTTCAGGGGCTATATAGTTCGGTGTTCCAACCAATGAATGGGCTTCACACCTTTGATGTTCTCGTCGACGTCGCCTCTCTAAAGGTTTTAATTGGTGACATCGACATTCTGCACCATTTACACTCCATTCTTCACCACCACCCATGGAGTCTTGTCTACAGTGCTCACCTAAAATATTTATGGTTAATAAGAATTTTGATTTTTAAAATATATGAAAAATATTTAAATATTTAAATATTTACCATCTTGATAATATTTTGAATTATGAGTCCATCTGAATCCAGTGCATAATCCAAAGTCAGTTAGTTTGATGTGACCATCTCTGTCAATCAATATATTATCTGGCTTGATGTCTCGATGGATAAAACCCATTTTATGTACACTCTCTACAGCACAAGTCAATTCAGCAATATAAAACCTAAAAACATTTTTATTATTTAATTAATAAGTATAAAATAAAACATAGTAAGTTAAAATAAAGCAACTCACCTTGCCAAATGTTCTTCAAATATTCCCAATTTGATTAGTAATGACATCAAATCTCCACCAGGTATATAATCCATAACAAAGTATAAATGATCTTTATCTTGAAACGAATAATATAGTTTAACAACCCACTCATTATCAGCTTCTGCTAGTATATCTCTTTCAGCTTTTACATGGGCAACTTGATTACGCTTAAGTACATGTGCTTTTTTTAATGTTTTCATGGCATATAAATGGTTTGTATCAATTTTCCTAACTAATGTAACTTCACCAAAAGCACCAACTCCAATCGGTTTGATTTTTGTGAACATTGATTTGTCCATTTTTGCTCGTTTAAGACGTATGTAATTTGATTCTTTTTGTGATAACATTTTTCTCATTTGACACTGAGCTTCATCACTCAAACCTATTTTAGCCATTTCGGTCTCAAGCTGAACACGTCTAAACACTCTTTGTTTATGTGACTTTATAACATTTTCTACATGTTGTTCCATAAAGAACTTAAATGCTTGAGGAGAATAATTTTTTACTTTACATTCCCGTCTTTCTTCTTCTTTCTCTTTACTAATAAGTTTTCGCTCTGGAATAGGGGACTGGTGATCTATTTTTGACTGACTATCATCTTCTTCATCATGTCCATTGGTAATGCCATTATTATTATTATTATTAAACGGATGATGATAGTTACTGCAATTCATCATTTTGTTTTTAGCAACAGATGATGATGGAATAGGGGGTAATGGAGGAGTAGGCTTCCTATGTTGATGATCCTCAGCATATGGTGGTGGTGGTGGCAATGGATTAGTAATTACTCGTTGGGCAGCCAGCGCTTGCATAGTACTTGCATAGCTAGGAGGTTCAGTTGTTGGCACAACTGATGGGGGTGAAGACAATGACGCTTGTTGAGGTTGTTGAACTGCTTTTTGAGCTTGTTGTTTATGTTGAATAGATGATGCATAAGATGGAGGTGGAACTGGGGAGGGAGAAGTAGGTACTGGAGCTTGTGGTGCAACAGCAGTTTGAAGTATAGGTTTTTGGACTAAAGTACTTCGTACAGACTGCATTATAATTGGTGACTGAGTCTTAGTTTGTCTAGCTCCCCAAGCTTGCAATGGTGTAGGTCGAGTTAAAGATGACATACTTCCATTTGTTGATCCAGATACAGGACTGGATGACCCTGCATTTGAAAACACTCCAGAAGACGGCGATTTTCGGTATTCTTGAATTGAAACAGAGTATGAGGGTGGTGGTGGTGGAGCTCCAACTATTGGATAAGGAGGCGGGGGTTCAGCAGTAGTCATACTTAAGGCTTGCATCTGTTGAGATAATTGTTGCTGTGCTTGTGGACCATTTTGAACAACCATCGGTGAAGTACCTCTTTGATTGGAACTACATGAAGTTCCTGGCGTAGGTGCTGGTGGCCGTGAAGGAACAGCAGGGGCTGGTGACATGCGCTTAAGCAACTGTTGCATGTGTGTTGGTACATGAGGAGGTGGTGGTGTACTATTATTTCTAGGTGGAGGTGGTGGAGGAGTTTCTGAATATGCAGAAGGAGAATATTGACGAGATAAAGGCGGATGAGAGTGGATGACTAGATCAGGTTGTCTTGGGCTATCTGACCTTGAGCTTCCTGCACCACTATCTTGACCAGGACTACTCCTTGGACCAACTCCACTCCTTTCTAAACTTGATTTTCTGATCAATTTATTACTACTACATAATCCTGTAAAATAATAATATGCATATAACTCAATATTAGATATTATAAATTATAATATTATTTATTATGCTCATAAAAAAATATAAAGATATAATAATAATTACCAGATGAAGATTTGCTGCATCCATTAGACAGATCACATTGCTGTTGCTTAGCTAGAAAATCTAGAGCTCCTTCACACCGTCCTCCAGATACTTTAAGTGCTCTTAATGATGCTTCCTAAAAAAAAAAAAATAATAATAATAATTAGTTAAATGAAATAAATATAATATATAATACTAAAATTAAAAAATATAATGGAACCAATCTAAAGTAAACAAAAAAAAAATGATATAGTTTATTAGTTTAAATTAATTTCTATAACTTACAATAAAAAAACTTTTTTAATAATCAAACTAAATTATTTTTAAATAATTAATAAATATTTAAAAGGTTAACTGATTATTTAATTATTCAGTAAGCAGCTTATACAAAATGTCTTTTAAACATTAAATTATAGTTTATTAACTAAAAGTTAAGTAATCCTTTATATTTTCTTGGAATAACTTAATAACAGAAATTTTAATTGTAACGGCTAAGCATTTTTTTACCTTGTTATTGTATCATACACTAGCAACTATTCTTATTGTATTACATAAAATGAACAGACAGCTGATTATTTTTTTATTACTATTTTAGGCTATAGAATGTCATACCTAAAATAGGAAACTGCTTCATGCCTGTTTAAAATATGTCTCTGTCGCATAATTAATCTTAATTACACTACCATACATAAAAGTTACAACAATGCTTTTTTGTTATTATTTAAATTATTATATAAAAAAAAAATTAACCATAGGATATATTTTAAATTGTAAACCAATCTATTATTAATAACCACCTTATAAAATATAAACGAGACGTTGTTACTACAATATGAAGTAATATTTTGCATTAAAATAAAAATAAAAACAATTTTAAACATTCAAATTTAACCATAAAAATTGTTTGTTAAGAGATCATACATAAAAAAGTAAATATTTTGAAATGAAGAAAAAATATTAATATCAATTAATATCATATTAAGCAACAGTCATACAATGAAAGTGCGATAATAACTAATACTAACATTAACATAAGCATTAAGCATTATGTTTCCCCAACACTGGAAATAGCTTAATGGGGATAGATAACCTTATTTTAAAATGTAAAATGTTTATATATGTTATTATTATTGGTTACAAAATAAACAAAAAACTACGGACTAGTATATATTATATCTGTGCTGTAAATTTTACTTAATATTCATGCGTGAAGTGTGCATATCATATTATCATGCATGATAATTAATTTAATAATTATAATCAATTAAGACACCATGCTAACTTTTTACTATTGCAGTTAATAATTTGTGTAGTATAGTTGCATGTGTTTACGATTTTTTTTGGTATTTTATCAGTTTTTACCTTCTATAGTTCTATCGCAATTTATTATCACCACAGACACTGAACGTATGAACAAAATACATTACAGTGTAACAACTGTAACAGTAACTATTACATAGTTATATAGGGTGATTCTTTTAGCATAAGATACTCGTTATTTCAAAAAGTATTCATGTTTTTGAAAACATTTTTTTACATAGTTTCAAGTTTTTATTTTTTTAAATGACAACATATAGTTTTAATTTCATATTCCAAATCAGAATAATTTTCTGAGTATTTTGATACATACAAATTGAATTCAGGACGAGTAGTCTATGAGTTATAAGTATTTAAAGATTAGACACGCGGAGTAGAGGACAAACCTTTTGCGGGGTAACCATACCACTCCGCGCATCTAAACTTTACTTGTAACTAATAAGTTATAACTCATAAACTACTCGTCATAAATTTGATTTTTATGTATCAAAATACTTAGAAAATTATTCTGCTTTGGAATATTTAATTAAAACTATGTTGTCATTCAAAAAAGTAAAAACTTTAAAAATATAATTTTTTAATAAAAACGTTGTTTTTTAACAACTTGAAACCATGTAAAAAAATGTTTTCAAAAACAAGAATACTTTTTGAAATAACGAGTGTCTTATTCTAAAAGAATCATCTTGTATTATAACACCAAATAATTTTCATCGTGTGACCACGGCTTAAAATCTGATATTTGGAACTATTAACGTGCGCGATCACATTTCTCCAAAATGTATACGAGATCAAAGGAATAAACAAATACTATTTATAATATATAGTAATTAAAGTTAAATATTACCAGTGTAATATTTTTTGTTCAAAATAAAAGGTTTTTCAAATTTATTTTCTTGTTAAATTTTAAATTGATTATATCTTTTATATTGAACGTAAAAAATATAGAAAAGACAATAGGTAATTAAGAGATAAAAAATATTATAAGTTATAAATAGGTGTTATCCAACAAATCTTGAATAAAGTTTCTACTAAGCTTAAAATTAATAAATAATATTACAACCAATATTCCAAAACGGTGTTCCAAGTTTTCAAACGAATTTGTGTCGAAATTACTAAATGATATTGTCTATCATGATATGTATTTTTTTAATTTAAACCAATACAGTTACAATTTGATGAGAACAATAATTTAAACTGGCCTTATTTTAGATCAAGATGGGGTTTGTTTATCGGGTTAACCAAAAGTATTAATGAATATATAATGATGTCTAGTGAAAGTAGCACGCTAATATTGGGTTGGTCCCTCTACTTGATCTAAAAAAAAATTAATTTCAATTTAAATCAGAATTATTTTTCCCATATCATTTCAGCACATGTCGCGTAATAATAAATAATAAGCAGCTCTAATCTAGAACTAAAAATACATGAACATACAAAAATACCCAATTTCACACACACAGACAGATATATATTTTTTTAATTAAATGTAATTAAACTCGAAAAACGTGTCTATACTTTTGCAATTACACGGACCGGTTTCGTATATCTTTCTTACTCGATCAATCATAAGAATAACAAGGATAATATTATATACATACTTTTATACAAAGTACAAATTCATGGGAACATAATTACCTTACAGGGGTTCCTTAATATACATAAAAAATCTAAGCTATAATCTAATGTTTTATTTTTATTTTACAATATAAAAATTCATTAAACCTGTTTGATCTTAAACTCTTAACGGGGTTTATCCATTTGCATTTTTCACAAAGTGCACAATTAGTAATGCATTTATATAAATTACAATAATTATCAATCAAGTTTATATTTTACAATTTTCATTACTTAAGTATACTTAAATATTTTATATTCAAAAAAAAAGAATAAACAAGATTCCAAATAATTTTTGTGCTTAGATGTATCAAATATGTATACAAATATCGTTAATTGTATCTTAAAAAATGCAGCGAAATAAAAAAATTATTTATGTGAGATAATACCTGCTAAATAAATTTAAAACGTATTACTATAACTTTTTAAGGATTTAAAAAAATATTTCTTAAGATTATGATTCGTTCGAATATTTATATGTTCGAAAGGCAGACATCACCCCAGAGGATTGGGACAAGGTCACTTACACCTTTTAATTGGATCTAACATTCCAGACACATGTGTCTATGCAATCATGCGACAGTGGTTACTAAAGTAATGAAAGATAGAATGAATCCATAAAACTAATATCTATTATGAATTGGTAGATTCGTAGATTAGGTTAGGTTACTTTCTACATTCCTACATTTTAAAGTTAAAACAAACAAACTGGAAATGTATAATATATGTATATATTTTCTCGACAAAATAAATAATTATTAGGTTTTAGATTTCTTAATGTTTTAGTTCAAAGCAAAAATCAGTATTTATTGATAAATATATAAAAAATAAAAATGATAAAAAAAGATAGGAATTATTCAATGATTGCACACAAGTTATATAATATAACAAATTATTAGGTATATATTTATTTTTTATTTTTTATATTATTTAGACTATAAGTTACTAATTTTGAGTCAGAAGATAAAGTATTTTGATCTTATTAAAATCCATATACTTTAAATGTTAAATGTTAGAACCTTATAACGTATAAGTACTAATAGGTAATTGATTTATTTTAGTAATATTTTCATATACTTAATTCATAGTGTAAATAATTAGAATTTTAAATCCTGTGCGGAGAGATGAATGTGTTGATTGTATAATTACTTTTTACTGTAGAAAAATATTTCAATTTTCAACTTGAAATCGCGAATCTAAATGGTACTTTGAAGGGTCAATGTAAAATATCTTAGTACTTAATAAATGGTAAAAAATTAGAAAACCGGGATTTTATTTATAGAAAATTTCGTACAATTTAAGGTTCTTCTAGTTGTTATTATAGATATTTCAAAATATTAAAGATACATTATTATGCTCGATTCTATTTATAAGTATTTGAACTTTGAAGTTAAAATTTTATATAAATTATATATTAAACAACGAATAACATAAACATCCTTTTAATTATTTTGTTGTAATTCAAAAATATTATCTATGATAAGTAAGATAAGTTACGTAAATTATTAAATTTCACTACAGCTACATAATGAGTACTTAATGACATTTTAAAAATATTTAGTTTAACTAGTACGCTTAGTACTAGTAACTTAGTACGCTATTGCATATTTATACCAAACAACCATGTCCTATTCACAGTTCGGTAATCGGTAAAAAACTATGGCCCTGTGTTAAATAAAAATAGAAAGTTGGAGAACAGGGAACTGCAGTAAATAGTGGACTTAGTGCAGTAACAAGCTTCATCAGATTTCAACGGTAAGGTGATATCCAAAGAGGAGACAATGAAGAGCAGTTTTCGAATGGAAACTTCAAGGAAAAAAATCACGTTGACTATTCAGAAAAAAGGGAATTGACGGAATGACGGAGAATTTGAAAACAATGGGAATAGACGATTGAAATGCAATTGTTCGAGACTGATAAAAGTGGCACGTAGCACGATATTGTTGTGACGAATAAACCCTTAAAAAGTAATTAAGCCGAGAAAAAGGAGACTAACTCATTGATGAGGTAAACTCGCATCTACTGTACAGCACATAGCATATTATAAAGTGTATAGCTCTAATTTTTCTCTATGTGGCTTTGTATGATTACTACCTATGACTATAGATGACAGCTGTAGTTTGTTTCATGATTCATAAAACATTAAATAATAAAATAACGATATAAACTTTAATAATAATAATAATAATATGATACTGTAAAATTATTATTTAATCATTCTGTCAAAAATAGACGGGGAAATAAATAAGGAAATATAATTTAAATTTATTTTTAGAATATTGGATTATTAGTCAATATTAATGATGTGATACCCGCATAAGGCTTCTGTTTTACAAACGTAATAATATACTAAAATATATAATCCATTTAACTCATGTTTTTTTTTAATGAATTGACCTAATAATAACCTTTTATTGAAATTTGACGGTAAGAATATTATCTAGGGCTTTATGTAGGTTTTTTTATATTTTAATTTTAAAGCAAATTCTGAGCAATTGTAAATTTAAAATTTAAAAACATACCCGTGGCCTATACGTATCTTTAAATTTGATAATCTAAACTATTATACAAAAAGAAGTCGTTTTTTTGACGCTATTAGGGGTAATCTCTGGATCTACTGAACCGATTTTGAAAATTCTTTTACCAATAGAAAGCCACATTCTTTGTGAGTGTCGTGAGCATAAATTTAGTCCGATAAAGTAATTAGTAATTACAAAATTAATTCAAAAAAATTAAATCAAAACATTATCTAAAGTAATTAGACATATTTTTAGTATCCTAGCAACCGCTTAGAAGAAATAACAAACAGTCATTAAACAATTAAAAAATACTATATGTATAATTATATATTATATAGCTATATAAAAACCCTCTTTTATCTCCTTAGAGGTCGAATTTTGAAAAAAGCCATTCTTAGTGCGCCCCTACATTGCTTAAGGAACCTCTGTACAACATTTCAAGTCTCTAGACCCAGCGGTTCGGTGTGGGTGTTGATGAGTAAATTACTAAATAGAAAAAAAAAGTAAATAGATTACTTTAAAGTCCAGGGGAGGCCAAACTTTTTGATAAAGTTATACTGAGAAATGAGAATATGTTTTTCCTTTGTGGTGATAAAACTATAAAATTATTATTTAGGGTCGACTGGAATTTTAGATATAGATATATCGCTATATAAAAATTCGGGGTGCGACATTATACGTTCTCGATGTATTCCAAAACTACTCAACTGATTTTGATAAAATTAAGATCAATGTATGTAATTTTGTCTTCGTCATAAGATAGGATAGGTTTTTATCCGGAATAATGACCTCAATATATTATATCTTTATTATGTTTAAGGCTATGCAATTAATCAATCATTTGAATAATAGATTATTTTTATCGAATGATACATAATCGGTTAAAAAAATGCAATACTGAGCGGGACAGTTATGTAAAGTTGATATGTCGGAAATATCATCTATACACCAAATCAGAAAACCAAAAATAGTTTTTATTCTCACGCTAAATATTAGCATTAAGCAACCAAACTTAACACGGATGCATTTTTACGGGCAACAAACGCACGGGGACAGTTAGTAACTAATAAATCAATTTACTCAAATATCAAAAATAACAAAGATTATTCTGAACATAAGATTTACCAAGTTTTGCATTAGTAAGACTGAGACAAAATATTGGTGTATAATGATAATAAGACTAATTAAATTACTGGTTCCTATAAAATTCAAAAGGAAAGTTTTTAGGAAATTTTGTTAATACAATTATAACTGTTAAATATTTATTAGTAATATGCTTGTTATAATATTAAAAAATGTCACAACAGTGACATCCTATTGGCCTCCAAGCAAATTTGTATGTTGTTGAATCTTAACTTTTTATAATCATTTATCAGTCTAAAACTGATTATACAGTATTAAGATCTAAGTGTACAATTACAATATTTGCTCAAAATTAATAACTGTTAAGTCTGATGTTCAAACTTAATTATACTTATACATGCCTTGCACAAATTAAAGACTGTTTTCTGCTCAAAAAAGAATACAAACGTCTGAAAAGGTTGAATGGTTTTTTAAATTATTATATATTAAAAATAATATAATTTAGTAATATTAATCCACCTATTAATGAAACTCCATTAACCTTTAACCTCGCCTTTAAGACATTTTCTTAAAAGACTTAAAATGAAAGAATCAGTGTGATTTCTAATATTGTGTTTTATCTTGTTATTTCCTTGGTACCTAAAATTAATACTTTAGTTATAATTTTACCAAGGAATTATGGTTAAAAGATTTAAGAGTTTATTTAAGACACAAAAAGTGTTATAATAATATTTGAATGAATAATTTTAAAATACATTTTTACTTATTTTTCTAAAAAATACTTTTTGTTTATGTTAGGCAATTTAATTTAACTTTCAATAATTTTTTACTAGTTTTACTTTATCTATGCTTTGTTATGAGTTATAGGATAATGCTTGAGATAATGTTAATATTTTTTCAAAATAGAAAATAGTTTTTTAAAATATAAGATATATATTTATACGATACATGTGTGCATAATTAATTTATAAACATGATATTCAAAAAAGTTTTAAGACTAGATTAGATTTAACAACTGATTAAAATTGAGTATCTTAATCTGTTGATTTAATTTAATAAGTCAGTAAGGATCTCCCAAATAAGTTTTTCTATGCTCCTATTTTTATAATTCAGGCCATACTGACAAATGTTTTTAATCCTGGTGAAATCAATATTATCTTTTAATTTTAAAATCACAACCATATTAGTAACTTCATAATTTGAAGCAGAATACTTTCCTAAAATTATCACGTACAAATTAATGAATAGTTTTATTTATTAATACAAAGTATTTAATAACATTCTATAGTTAATAGTATTTTTTTTTTAAATCAGGTATTTATTATATAGTTTAGATGAATAGAATACAACAATTAACAATGATAGTAACTTCTCTTGTCTACAATTTAAATTACAGTTAAAACTCTATAACAAAACTCTTTTATAATGTAAAATGTTCGTAATAATGGTTGGTTATTAGTTCATTTTCCATTACAAATTAATATATTACAAAAATATTTATTATTTCACAAAGGTGATACTAATTAATCCCAGGATATAGACAAAATTCATAGAAAAGTTTCAAACATGTTCAAACAAAGATGACAGACTATTTTAAATAATTGTTACATATGTAAAATAAAGTAAAAAATAAAAAAACGATAAATAATAAAATACATTTAAGTATAATTTTTGTATCAGTAAAATTTTGTTCTTTTACAAAACCCTTATTACTAAGAAAACTCACTATAATGAAAAAAACCTTTTTGTCCCTTTAAATTTGCTAATACATAACCTATTTTAGAAAAAATAATATTTTTATTCTAGTAACATTAGTTAAAATACGGACTCATATATGTTATAGGACTTAAATTTTGGGGCCCCCAATTACATGTCGGGCAGTGCCCAGGCACACCGGGTACCCCCTGTACGCACGCCTATAAGCCCAACTGATTTGTGACTTAGTCTACATACACACAAAATGGTACCTTTCTTTTGTGAGACAGACTATAGACATTCTATCACAAGAAAATTTTATTTTTAATAACAATTTTGTTGTTGTTAGATATTATAAATATTAGATCATAAAGACCATTTATAATATTATTATTTATTACTAGAGTTCGGATTTGAAGACAAAACTTTTTTTTATTATAATAATTTTTATATAAAAATGTGTCATTTACAATGAAAAAATTTTTTTTTATCTTTTTTACTTATAAATTAATTTTTGATTATACCTAAATGCTTCTTTTGTATTTAATTTTCAATTGATTTAATAGTTTTATTTATATATAACATGCGTTTTAATGACACAAATTGATAAGATCTTCTGAAGACGATACATTGTAGTTTGTCAATTATTTTTAATGTGTTATATTATTGGCGATATTTATCGATATCACTAAATACTTTATCAAGTGGCCAGTTAATTTAACATTTATAAAAGTACCCATACTACTTATCTATAGATTAAAATATGTTCATAATGCGTTGATATACTAGATTCAAAATTGTTCATCAGTCCACATTTGTTTTTTAATACAAACTAGTTAAAATATATAATATACAAACTATTTAATTTTTTAATAACTTTTGTAAATGCTTTTTGTTTTTAAATAAATGCTTTTTTATTAATTATATAGCCTTTAAATCCGAACCCTTTTCATTACAAATAATGACAACTAGTTTTTTATTGAAATGTTGTACAGTGCACTATGTGATCTTATTAGAAATGGTCAATAACTATTTAATTAATAGTTTTACAATAAATAAACAATAATACCTGATAAAAGATACCTACTATGTTAAACAAAAATTAATTATATAAAAATCTGTAATACTTATAGTTAAATAGTAGCTACAGCTATTCATGGTATATTATACTATACAAAGTGAGAAAAAAATACTGTGGTATGATATTATAGTTAAAAATATAAATAACTAGATCAGTAACATTGTCAATATCGTTTTCAAAGTGATCATATACATAATTCATATGCAAATTAAAAATTATAGTACCTATTTAAACATTAATATGTTATGTATTCAAATATTAAATAATGCTAAAATATAAGCATTATGTAGTAAATAATATAATTGTAATATTATAACTTTTTATTAATTCAAATAATTACTCGAATAATTAGTACTAGTATATTATATCATAAAACTAAAACAAAAAAATGTCTATTGTTTAATTATTTCTATTATAAATTAAAATATAACTTTTGAGGGTTTATTTTTTGTACAAACTATATTCAGTTAACCAATTTTAATTAATTTAGAAACATTTTAAAAAGATAATTTTCAGCAAATATTAAATAGTAAGAATCAAAATGTATTGCTTTTGTAAATTTTACTTTTTATAGTAAAATCTTTAAATATTTTAATTACATACAGATTTTAATAAAAATGTAGGATTATGTACAATTTTATATATTTTTAAGTCACATCTTGTTGGAGGATTTATTTTTTTGTGGCAAGCAGTGGCTTTGGTAGCAACTTGTCTCATACTATGTTGTATAATATAATAAATATAATTTAATAATTGATGCACATACGACATACTAAGTTGTAACACAAAAACAAAAGTAATAGATTTAAAATTTATAAAAATATTTAAGTTGTGATATTTTAAAAGGAAAAAGATGGGTAATAATGTACCATGAAAGATTTTTTTTCAAAAACTTGAAAAAAATATTCTTAGTACAATGTAACAGACAATTAAGATAATTGTTTTATTAAATTTGCTATATATTTGAATATTAACATATTCTTTTAAACTATTGTTTAATAAACTTAAATTATTTTTTTAAATTCAATTTTATTGTATATTTAATAAACAGGGCATTTTTAATAAAATTTAAAGATATTTTTAGAGCAATAACAAAATACATTTTAGACACTTTTAAATGTGATAAAGTTTGAGCTTTATTGTTTAGATTTTATATTTAAATTATGATCAGCAATATTAAACTATTCAGTAATCATGTTCCAAAATAAAAATTATTTATCGATGACTCACTAAAACGATTTAATATAGATATGCAATAATATAAATAATATACATCTATAACTTGTTCAAATCTTTAAATAGATTTAAATATTCAATAGTTTTTATATATTCATTATAACATATAAATAGTTATTGTTTGTTATAAATTAATAATAATATTATATTTCTTAGTAGTTTTAAATAAAATATCTTTTAAAGTATTGAATTAATAATCCAAATAATTCTTACTTCAGTGTACCCCATTGCGATCAATTGAGTAAGTGTCTGCCGTAATCTGTTAAGCTCTTTGTCGACACAGTTATTCGAAAGAGAACTAAGGCCAGATACAGACCCAATGCCAGAGGTAGCTGATCCTGAAGCACTTGAGATGCTTGACACGCAGCTGGCAGCGCTGCTGTCGCAGCCACCAATATTCGCGAAGGGCAATAGTGAATTGCGGATTTCTGCCAATGCCTTCTGGCGGTAGCCCGAAGATGATGATCGGGTAGATGGTTTGCCCGATGCAGGCGCCGCAGAGTTCATGCTGGCGACGGCTTCCTCGGGCGGCCCATGACTAACTGGGGGCCGAGGACACACAGACTACGCACTCACACACATGGCAATTTTGAACACAACATGTGTTGGTATATAGATAAACTTATATAGCAATCACATGGTTGATACAAGCAACTGAAGTTGCTTAATTAAAAGTAAAAAATCCAAATCTTTACAGTTGAAAATAAACACCTGAAATATAAAAACAAATTATAAAAGTAACTGCTGAAGTTTTAAATAACACAATTTTCAAGAATGTCTTTTTCTAAAATATTATTTTCCATAATATTCATAATAATATAACATTATATAATAGAAGCAAACTTCCAATTAAAAAATAAATAACTGCAACTTGTACAACTAGTTTTTAGACCTATAAGTAAATTATTGATTTTTTATCTTCAAATCTAAGAGCCTCATGCAACCAAACCAAGAGAAAAATCAAGAATATTATATTCAAATCCTTTACAAACTAAAACTATATTTAAGTATCTCAAAACATAATAATTACATACCCTACTAATAATTGTAATAATGTAATGTAGAATTAAAACCAGAAATAAGTCAGGATTAATATTTTAAGTATTAACTCTTGAATGTAATTAATCTATAAAAATGTATTTAAGTAAAATAGTTAAACACCTATACTTTCTTATTTCAAATTTGTTGCTTTAAAATATCAAGTTATATTTTACTACTTTTTAAGTAATAATAAAATAATATTTATAATATTTAAAAATTGAACATATCTTGCAGTTAAAATAAGATATTTTGTTTGATATAGGTGTTACCTAAAAAATATTCAACATATAAAAAATTCTGTATAAAACATCTTAGTTAAGTTAGTTACTATTTTTTTAATATAAAATTAATTATTTGAATACTTGATTTTATTGGAATATGAAATGAAAATTCCTATAAAAAATAAATCAATTATTTTAGGTACCTATATACCATTTAAATAGTAAAATTAATCAATAAAAATATTTAATATAATATTTTTTAATAGAGATAACATCGGGGATAACATTAAATTATATGGAATATTATATAATATAGTTAATTTATTGCTAAATTCAATGATAAGTAATAGATACTATTACTACTACTTAATATTTTATTAACATGATAATTTGTAATAATTAAATAAAACAATACAATACAAAACTATATTAAATTCTTAATAACAAAATTTGATTTAAATATTTGATAAACTCAATTACTGCATAAAATAAAGAAATTAAAATGTTTATCTTTTAATATTTTAGTGATATTAATATTAAATAATAGATTATACCACTAGGTGATACTAGTGATTAAACAATATTAAACACTGAGTTTTGTACAATCAATATTATGGTAATAATATGTGACATACCTATACTTAAGTACCTATAGGTATAAATAAATAAGTAGACAAGATACCTAAAATAACACACTTTTAACCGACTAATTATTAATTACCAACTATCTCAATGACCATACCATAAACAGTATTATAAACATAATATGTAGTAATTCTGAATTCATAAACTTAAATTTATTACATAAATAGTTCATTTTCATGATAACAGCAAGTAGCAACATATATTTTGACAATGCAAAAATAATTTATGTTAAAGACCTATTACAATTTGCAGGAACACTACTTATGTATAAAAGGTTTTATTTCTCTTCAATTTTTGAATATTTTGTTTTAAATAATTTAAAAAATATCTCCCCTTTAAAAATTTTAATAAATGTACCTAGTAGGTAACAATATAGTATACAAGGGTAAAATATATTAAATTAGTAAATTTAAAATTCAAAATCAACAACTATTATTTTTGAATATCACTGAAATAATTTTGATTCTCATGTTGATTTGAATATTATTGATTCTGCTCGTAGTAATTTTTAGTATACATACAAGTTAGGTAATTCATTAATGCTTAAAACACCACTAACTGGTGGTGATCTTCCACATTACATTATAAATGTTTTCATTGCATTTACCAAATTTATGATGACAGGATAATAAAAACACTGACCAAGTTGAGTAGATAATAATGTATATATAATTTTTAAATTCAATAAATATACGAAGACTGAACATACAAATGAAAACAAAAAACTTAGAAAAACTAATACAAATTAATTCAAACAAAAATTAACTACATACAGATATATTATAATTGATACTAAAGACCTATCCAATATACAATATTAAATTTCTTTTCCTAATTAATCATAAGAACATCCACAAAATTTGATTGATAAATAAGATGCTTGTCTATCGATCATCAATGTTTTCTAATGTATACCATTGATGCGTGCGTTTGTCAACAGTATGACATAAATCTATAAATCGGACAAGGCTAATGATAGTAACAAATACCTAATACTTTTGAAATGTCAGATGAACCTACTGTGACTCAATACAAAATGGGAATAGCACAAATTACCATAGCAGAACACCCGGTCATTAAAATTGGTACCTGTCTACGAATTATCATGTGGGTACTGACCTCAGGACCGGTAGCGCATCGTTAACCCGTCATTGGAGGGTCTTCGGTGTCCTCCGTGTTCAGTGCACGTACCCACCAATGCAGCCTTTGGACGATGAACAGAGAACTCGCGACACTTTTCGCACATTTAGAACGAATACGGATCGGCTTTTCCACGGGATGAAACACACACGAGCGGGACTCGCGCAAAGGCAATCGTCGGGCGTGGAATTGGCGGGCGCGGGTACGATGAAAAAAATAAAAAGTATCATAAAACAGTATTATCGAGAAACGAAAACAAAGAGTCTACGTTGTCGAATGTGCCATTATCATGGCCGCCGCCATATTGCTACAACATTCCGATGTCCCCCCCACCAACGGGAGATAATTAAAACTAGTCGAAAAATAACTGCACGGTTAATTAACACAAATACACAAGAACGATCGTAAATAAATCTTCTTTCATTTTTTTCTGTTCATTTCTCACGTCCCGACCTTTTTCGGTATTTTCCTTATCGTTTTAATATATTAATAAATTCGTATTTTTATTACCAAAAAAAAAAAATCCAACAACAACAATATCATACGGCGGTGTCGGCGGCTGAGTGAGTGTGTGTGTGTGTGTGTGTATGTGTGGTGAGTGGTGCACCGTGCGGCGTGTACGTACCCGCAGCGTCGGTGTGACGGTGTCGCCTACGGGCTACGAGTCCCGGATCACGAACGGGAGTCGGAAAATTTTCGACTAAGAGACGCGCGTATTTTTTTTTATTTTCAAATCGAAACGGTTAATAATCTACATAAAAACGCTCAAACGCAGTGAACAAAATGATGGAAAAATGAATAAACAAACTATTTTTTTTTTTTTTTGAGTAGGCAGGTAGCCAGGTAGGGTGTACACGCTGCCGTATATATTATTACTACTACCCAAAAACGTAATTATTTTTCTTGATCTCATCTGGCCCATCTGGGAATTAGTAATTACTTCTCCTGCTAACCTGCAATAAGGGACGGGAACTACCGTTTACTGATCAAATATTATGGTACTACATACCTAAACGTCCTAAACGGCTAAACCTAAGGACTTGAGATAATGGAATCCTAGCCAGATACAGTCTCACCACGACACTACCTATATTATGTATAGATTTGGGTATAATGTTGTGTATTCGCGTATGCTATGATACCTAATAATGATAATAATAGAAATAATATCGTCTTACACATTCCATGCAATACCTATAATATTTATTTTAGTTCGTCGTGCGACTCTGCTGGCTCTAGAGAACCGGATCTCGAGTCCGATCCGCAGATCCGCTATAAGTGTGTATCAGTGTATCACCACGGTATTACGATTATTATTATTATTATTATGCACTCGGACGATAGCTCGCTCGGATCGTCGCCGTCCGAACGTTCGTACATTATATATATATATATTATAATATATTAAAATGTTTTGTTACGGCGCGAGCTCCGCCTCGTATTATAATATGTATATGTATGTCGAGGAATGTTCGGAATGCCGGCGGCTGCGACGGGAATGTTGACGTGAAACCAACGTACGATATATACGAAATATTATTATTATTATTATATTGTGCAACCTCTCGGCTCTCGTATATAGTCGTATATACTCGTATGCATTGCTCCCGTCTCTAAGTCTGCGTTCGTACACAACGACAATGCGAACACACTCGCACATTCATATAAACGCACTCGGCCCCAGAACATATTTTATGAATACGAATATTATAATAAATTTATATGCATAATAGTAGTAGGTATACAAATTTAATATTAAATTAATATATTATATATTTATACGCGTGGAGTGTTTATAAATGAGAGCGCGACCAGTGGGAAACTGGGAAATAAAATATATACGGGAGAGAGGTAAAAGAAATATATACAGAGGTATATATTAATATCTTATTTTTTAAACTAGACCGAGCGCGAACATCTCACAATCACCACCGTCGTCACTCGAAATGGCGAAATTTCGGCGCGGTCTTGGCCGCCGGCTAATGGCGAAACGCACGTGACCGCCGTCGCAATCGCGATAAGCCCTGGCGCAACAGTTGAGCCCATCTCGTGGTGGCGTCGTCACGGCAACACCAGGCGGCCGCGCGCAATTCATATAGCCTATACTCTATAGGTAGTATAAGGTAATAGGTAACGACATGATAATAATTTAAAACAATTTTATGTCGTGTAAATTAATGAACGGTACAATATCACAGTAATTC
Organism: Rhopalosiphum padi; assembly: GCF_020882245.1. Classification (NCBI taxonomy): domain Eukaryota; kingdom Metazoa; phylum Arthropoda; class Insecta; order Hemiptera; family Aphididae; genus Rhopalosiphum; species Rhopalosiphum padi. Next base: position 40,032,056 of record NC_083597.1, read on the forward strand.
ACTATACAGCTAATACTGTAATTAATATATTAATTGATTAATACCTGTACAAAAAGTTATTTGTTATAACTTTTACGTTTTAGGTAACAATACGATTTTATAATATAAATTATAATGTATCATTTCCTGAACCAAAATAAAAAAAGTCAAAGCAAATTATTTTGGTCGCTAATAAAAACCATTTTCATCAATCACTTCATGGTGTTGAGTGGTTTGAGCCTAATATTCTCAGTTTGGTACAAAAATCTGTTTCTGAGGCAACCGAATATGCCATTATGGACATATGGGATTATTGGGATTCAACTTTGGGGCTCGGCTAAGAAATCGAACTTAAATAAAATTCAGTCGTTCCAAAATATCACACTTTGGCAGATTACAAATGATCCGCCCTATGTCTTTAACCAGGCAATTGACCTAAGAATTAAAACAATTGAGGAAGAAGCATGCAGCAGTTTTTTTCTTGATTAAAAAATCACGATAATCCATTAATAAAAGAGTTATATATCCTTGCACTCTCAGGAAATCCTCACCACAGGCTTAAACGGAGATAATGTAGAGATCTTCTCTCCTAATTAAATTAACTCATAGCCAAGTATCACTAATCGGTGGCCCACGCGGTCACGCAACCAAATTGCATATTGTTTTCATCTCGCATATATCTACTGATTGTACTAAATTGTATACCTAAATGAATAATGAACTGCTATTGCTCACGCCTTCTAGGTATGGCCGTAAAAAAGATACGGCGCCTTTATCTAGGTTTTCCAAATTGTTTCATGGATCAGTATGGCATCACAAGATGAATAAGAATAACCCACCTATAGGTATATTGGTATATATATCAGCTAGTATTTGATATAATATTTACCAAAAGTCAAAACGTTTCGAAACTTTCATGAATTCATGATTGTTTTATGTATATTAATCTGGACAATAACTTTTCAGAAAAAAAGCATTTATTGTCGGCTGAACGAAAAATGTTATTTTTCAACGCTTTAAACTGGCATTCAAACCATCAAACTAACTAATCTTTAGTTGTTGACAAAATGACAAAAACAAATTGTTATATCGTGGTCAATTCTTTCTTATTGTGACACTTTGTAAATTGTAAGTTACATTTGTGAGTCAATAGTCATGACTACCATTGAGTATCTACCAGCTACCATAAATCCATAGCCATAGGTGATGGCCTAAAGTCAAAGGATGAGATAAAAGTAAAATATAATAATTGTAATACCTATAATGAATATTGAATAGTAAATATCAGTTACAACGGTCATCCATCTTGGTCCATACTCCTTAATGAGTGATGACTACCTAGTACCTACATAATTTGGTACACATTGTAATATTATTATCATAATTGTCCGTATCAAGGTGACAAGGTGTATTTATACTATCATAATTCATAACACAAGATATTTCTATGATAACCGTTAAAAATAAAAAAATATTGATGATTGATATTGGTATTCATCAGCTTTCATAGCTCATGCTGCTTTTTTGTAATATACTTATCTATAGATACCAGAATTTTAGGCTTCAGCCATCTGCAAAGCAAATTTTAATTTACCAACTTTTATTAATTCAAATGGTTATGGGCTTATAGCCATGTAACTGTGAAAATGTTCTTTTCTGTAATTAAATTAATAATGATCAAAATAATTACAAAAGTACCATTACTTGGAACATTTATGAAATTACGAGCTCGACAAATTGATATTGTGGATACCGTTGAACAATGTGAACAGATAGCCGTCAAATTTGAAAAGTAAGTCTTAACATTATCTAACTAATTATATTACCTATTTATTTAATAAAAACCCATAATTAGATCAATCACTTACCTGCCAATTCTTGGACTAGATTGTGAGTGGGTGACACAAAATGGAATTCGTCATCCTGTGGCGTTGTTACAAATTTCTGACAATAATGGAATGTGTTCTTTGATTAGATTGTCTAAGTTTAAAACTATTCCATCATCTTTATCTGTAGGTATAATATTTTATCCTGTATAATAACATTTATATTTCTCATTATACCTAATTGATCATTATAATTAAATACTTACTTAGGATATTCTGAGCAACTCAAATATAATCAAAGTCGGTGTTGCTATTTTGGACGATGCTCATTTACTGATGAGTGATTACAATATAAATGTATCTGGATGCATTGATTTAAGATATTTAGCTAAAGAATGTTGTTTAGAAGAAAGAAGTTTGGCAGCTCTTGCGGATAAATTGCTGGGATGTAAATTAGATAAGGATTGGCATGTTCGAGCTAGTGATTGGGAAGCTGAAGAATTGAATGATCGACAAACTGAATATGCAGCATTGGATGCTTATGTAGCTGTCAAGATTTTTGAGCAACTGAGAAATAAAAAAGTAATTTACATTGAACAATATTTGAAACACTGTATGTATGTTTATTTTAAATAGATATCATGGTGGAACTGGTTATTTTTATCAGACAAACAAAAATGGGATACCGTTACTGAATTATACTCAAATTATAAAGATCTACCATATCAAAATGTTCGAACTAATGGAAACACTAAATTTAAACCAAAATCTAATGTTCGATCATATTCAACTTCAACAATAAAATCTGCTCAAGTATATGATAATTGCTTGATGGAAAATGTTGATGGAACTGTGATGTCAACCTGTAGTCATAAAAAAGTTGATTGGTTAAGTATAGTAGTAATTATTATAACAAGCCATTGTGTACAGTAGATATTTATACCTTTGCATTATTATATATAGGTATATATCTCAAGGTTTAGCTAAATTGGTTAATGATGATCCAAAAACTATACGTCTTAACTTCCCAGCTGATTTGAAAAATAGAAAAGACAATTTTTCAGTTCTTCCCCGAGAAAATATTTGCACAGTTTGTGGTCGTTCTGAACATTTCCGTAAGAAAAGTATCATACCAAAAGAATTTGTTCGACACATGCCAAGTATGTATTATTTTCAAATTGTATTGTTAGTTTTAAATCTGACATGTGTACAATTTTTGTTTTAGCTGAACACAAAAGTCATATACCTCACGATACATTGCTATTGTGTTATTGGTGTCATATTAAATCAAATGCTTTTGATTTAATAATTCGTAAAAAAATATTTGATATTTGCCAAATAGAAGAACTAAATCCTAATGAAAACCAAAAAGTAATTTTATTAAACCAAAAATTGTTTTTAAATACTAAAAAATGTTGAAAACTTAATATATTTATTTATTTTAGATTCCAGCATATGTGAAAATAATGAGATCAAAAAGTCTTGCTAAAACTCTTCTAAAATCTCGACATTCAATACCAGATAAAATAGCGAATGAATTAAGACTAGAAATTGCAGAAACGTATAATATGAAGCCAAATCGAGTGTTTGATACATTTCTTGAATCTTTACTTACCATCAAATCCTTAAAGTCAGTTTTAGAATAATTTAATTATTTAATAAATACAATTATATTAAGAACCAAAGTCTTGAAAAATTAAATTAAATATATTATATTTCATAAATAATTATTAAATTGATGCTATTTAAGGTATGAAAATGACTGCCAACATAACAGTGCTGCAGAAAAAGTAGTAAAACATTTTTTGGAACGAAATGCAATAAGTGAATTAAAAGCAATGTGGAGACAGCATTTCCTTGATACAATGAAACCAAAACATTTACCTCCTTTATGGTCAGTTCATTATGACGGGTAAAAGAAATTATACAAAACTGAAGATAATGTTAATAATTTACATATAAAAAAATATAAATTGTATTATTTTACATTTTAATTGGTTTTACAGTTTTTTTTTTTTATATCATTATTTTATGTATGAAATATGCAAAAGATAATTCAGCTACTTATCTAACCAATTTTTGTTTCTCATGTTAGCTCACACCTTTCCCACTTATACTATTATATTAATTAGTAATTTTGATTATCATGACATAACAATATATCTACCCAATGAGATAACTAAATAATTATATATTATTATTAACTATAAGTGTCTTCAATGGGGGATTCTTCATTGTAAATCTTGTCTTTATTTTCTTCACTTTTGTTCATTTTAAATTATAATACATTCTTAAATAAAAAATCAAGTTACGTGTTTTAATTAAATTAATAAAATAACTTTATAATTTATTTTATTTTTTTCAGTATACATATTTCCAACATAGTTGGAATAGGTAAGAGTTATCCAAAAGTTTTTTGTTGTACTTTATTAAATCTTTATAATTTCTATATTGTAACTATTTATTTATACATTGAAAATAGATAAATATGATAGATAGTGAACAAATTCATATTTTTTTTTAATGTTACCACCTGTACTAGTTGAGGAGTATCATTATACAGAAATGTACTACAAATTATCATAGCATGAAACAGAAACATACATATTATTATTTTATACTTGCCTATTTGGATATATTTATGTTTTATTGTGTATTTATTTTAGTAATTTAAATTTCAAGGTACCTATTTGTATGTTATTATTTAAGGTTTTTGTAAATTTCAATGTGCATAAGCCAATGTGGGAACAAGTTCTAAACATAATGATGTTAATGGCACAGAGAATTTAAAGTCTAAAATGTTTTAAGGGAAGTGTTGATTATTGAATTAAGCATTGGGCGGCGAATCACTAAAAATATAAATTATGCTTATACAGTAGTGTAACTGTATATTGCTGGTTTGGAAAAGATTCTATCTTGATATTTTCAAAAATAATAATAAAAAACTTAAATTATTAATGTCAAGTTATATAAAATAAAAAAAATTAATTCAAGGTATACTAAAATGTATTGGGTGATAAAACAAAGACTCTTAAACTACGTTAAAGGCAGTAAAAATTACATAATTTTAGTTTCAATTATAATAAATTTTTATATTTTTATTTACTATTAATCTATTCTTGATGTATGTAGCATAAATGAAAAATTATACAGAATTTGATTGTTCATAAATTAAATTAACATTTGTAAAAAATAATTGAAGGGCGAGGGCAAGGTTTTTTGGTTTTTACATTTTTGTATTTAGATTAAAAGAGGATTATTGGTTATGATATTTGTTTATGAAGGTTATTAATGCACATTCCAAGTGATATGAACTATGAAGTTTTTATTCTAAATTCTACACCTGTTTCAATATATACCTGTTTCACGCTATTGCAAAGCTAAAATAATTGTTTTCTATGTATCATTAATCCGGAGTTCTTGTTAAGTTGTTAGTGATAAAGTAACTTTGCTTGTGAAAGAATTTCAGATTTCTCAATGAGTGTAGAAAATACTGTTTATGTGCTTCTTAATATAAGTTGTAATACAGGATCATATGATTAATCTAAGATTTAAATATTCACTGTCACTGATAAACAATTCAAATAATGAACGTACGCAAAACACATCTTTGATCTACTAAATAGATTATAGACTGACTGGGAGCTACACTCAGCCTAAACCAGAATGCTAAATTTTAAATCATAAATAATACAATTTTTCCCAAAAATCCTCAGTGAGACTGAGAAATTTTTGGCTAGCTGACTATACGGAACATTCAATGATCAAACAGAAAGAACTAATCAAATTATCTGAATTATTTAGGAATAATATTTTCGCATGCATAGAAGGAATCACAAACGAAAAATTTTTAATGATAGTGGAGTGACAACTGAAAACTGTTACAAATTTACAACAAGTGTTTAATAGAAAAATACTTTCCCCAATCGTAGAAAAGGCCCCTTGATGAACCTTCATTGTACTGACCTCTGTGCCTGTTGAACCGCGCTAATAATAAAGCTTCTAAAGCAAATAGTCGACCAACTGTCTTATAAACATCCCTGTAATGATAAACAAAATTAACTCTTAGAAGACATATTCAGATTCCGCAGAGGACGTTGTACAATTTGCGTGGTTTAAAACGTCTGTAAGTTCGTCGAAAAAACTGGATCCGGACAGAAAATGATAATAAGAACGTTAAAATTCTGGGTACTAATGTATTATTAGACACAAACAGAAATAAATAGACGATATCCCTCATACTTGCGATGACTATTGACTGATGGATAGTCAAGCATTTCGGTCCTTCAAGAGGGCTTAAATCGTGAGGTCTCTAATGCGGAATATTGACCAGTGTCCACTGTGAATTGCTTCTATGAATCATTGTCTCATTAACAATTTTGTCGATTTACGAATTACACACGAGTGCATGACATCTTCTATACAGAAGATAGATATTCCTAGACTGTTCATATCTAGTTTTTTTTATTTAAAGGTACCGTACGTATGTTGATAATTTTTTATTAAACAAGTTGAGCTAAAATTTAATTAAAATGATTGAAAATTCGATATGAGATCCATAAATAATTTATTATTAATAATAATTAAGTAAAAGTTTAATGTTATTTTTAAAAGAATAATGGTTTTAATTTTTAAAATATCAGAAAAAATGGTCAAAATTGTTTTTTAAAACATATACAATTTCATAAAAAATATACGGGAGGCACTGCAAGATGCTTCGTAGATTTCCATCAGCTGCCTAGGCAAGGACCCACCCAACACATGGGCGTCCAGTGTCCACTCCTTCCTTTTCACTGCGGGACCACTCCTTCAGCAATCTAACAGGCCCCCACAACAAAATATAGTCGACTGATATTATATATACTTAACGTTCTACTGGAACTATCACGTGGTAGATTAAACGATCGTTAATTCTAAATTTAACGATAATTGATGACGATACCCGACCGCCAGATGCCACTATACTATAATGTTCTATAATACAATCTTCCAATAACAATAATATACTACATATAGGTACCTTTTTATCTCGTTATCAAATTAATGGTATGATGGTCAATTATAATAATTATGGTAGAGTTTACATATTAAAAAATATGAAACATTCAAACATGTATATAGTATTTGGCATTTGCGTTTAAAGCAATAGTAAACAAATGTAAAGACTTAGTCCTGGTTTTTATACCAAAATTTGATACTATTGAATTTAAAAAAACAATTAATTTATAGTAGTGAATGAAGTTTGGCATTCATCGCAAATAATTGATAGTCGTTTTCACCTGACACAGTATTGGTGTAGGAAGTTCAAAAATATGGTTTAGCGACTAAATAGTGAATACCAAAATAATACGAGTATTAATAAATTAATTCAACATACTTTTGTCCTATTATTTTTAGAACTCGATCAAGTATCCGATTGCTTCACTCAAAATTTAATGGATGAAATTCAATTGACGAAAAATTAAATAAATATTATGATTATTTAGTTGACAACTACTCATATATTTCCGAGGAGGCGAGGACAGTGTTATTAATCCAACATAATGGTCATGCAATTCAGCGAGCATTCAATCAACAACAAATGCGCGTGAATCGTTTCACTTGTATACCTTGTATGTCAATAAATAACTTCTATTCTGAATTTCTGATTCTTTACCAATCATAAATTGATTGAATATTATATATAATGCCATCAGGCATCAAGACAGAAACTTATATCAAAATGAATATCTAGCGTTGAAATTTCAAAAAAAAAGACGGAAAAATAAAGAAAAAACAAGAATACAACAAAAAACGTAGGTAGTAAAAATAATGATATATTATATTCATATATTGTGTATTTATTTTTATTAATAATTTTTAGTAGACAATAATAATTTTTAATTTGTATTATAATTTATAAGTTATAACTTATAACTAATAATTAGTGCATTTTTTAAAGTCATAAATTAGGTCATTAAATATTTAAATGTCTCCCAGTCAAGTTTATTTTTATACAATGTAAAAAAAATAATTGGGTAAAGAATTATGAATTAATTTGTTGCACATAATATTATCAAACTATCGATAATAAATACTTATTGTATTTATTATCGTAAAATATGAGTAAATAAGTCAAAATAATTCTTACACATTTAAAACAATAAATGTAAAATTAACCAACACATAAAAATTGTTCATTCATCAAAAAGTTTTTTGGAAAATAGTATAATATATTAAGCTTAAATATAACTTTGTAATATATATCTATTCAGTTTATACTTTATAGAATACAAATAGTAAAACAAGTGATTATTATTATTATATAAATATTAAAAACGTTAATAATTAGATTACCTATGTAATTTAATATTATATCTTCTTTTAGATAAACCATAATGTTTTTCATTAAGTTTTGTCATTTATTTCTAGCATTTTTATCTATTTTTAATAATTATGAGGGATGAGCATGAAATAATTTTATAATCATTGACTATTTAATTTGAGAATTTTTATTTTGTCGACTAAAAATTCCTTAAAAAATACATTTATTGTATAATTAAACATGAATTTTTTATAAACTTTCGCGATTAATTTTTACAAAAAATAATAATGTATTGTAAATTTGTAAACCATTGTCCATTACCTATCAACTTTATTTTAAAACAATTAAAATTACTTTTATATCGAAACGGGTATCTGGGCCAAACGGGAAACTGGAAAGGTTCATTTTAATCAAGTCGTGTGCATTTTTGCTCATTAGTTTTCAACAGTGTGCTACTAGTTTTAGACGAAGACTAACTTTTAATCGTGATACTGATTCTAAAGAACAGTTGTTCCAAACTTAAAAAATATTATAATATATATATTATTAATTATTATATTATTACATATTAATAAAAATTTGGTACCTATAAAGATAAACTAACATTAGAAATTAGAATAAATATACTGTAAAACATTTGATTAATTGGAATTTTAGAACAAATAAACGTTGTAATAAATGTACATTTGGATATTTATTGAATTCGAACAAGTTGACTTTAGAGCAATTATTTTATGGAACAAAAAGTAGTGATCCAATGGTTCTAAATTTCTGATATGTGTTATCAAAAAATGTAGTTAGAACTTAAAAATTTAAAGTAACCATTTAAAATTATAACATAATATAAAAAATAAAATATTAATAATATTAATACTATTATTACTACATAGTACATAGTATATATTGTCTTGTAATTAATAATTACAATTTACAGACATAAATCATAATTTAATTATTAAGACGTATAGGTTGTAATACACTAGTAAAACATAGACTAAAGAGGTAAATTTAAGTTCTCTTATTTGTTTAAATATTATAACATTTACCAACGCTATTTCTTTATTGATGGTAAAACTACATAAATTATTTATGAAGTGTTGTAGTGAATTCAAATTGTATGATATTTGGTTCCTACTATATTTTTCTGGAACATTTTTTTGTATTCCTTTTTTATTTCAAATAATAGATCATGATGGAGATGAAGAAACATCAAGAAGATCAGTTTGCTAAATTAGCAGTGTTTCTCAGTGAAACTAAACAACCTTTTATCAATGTTCAAACTTCTCAAATTACTTGTGCAATGGAATTACTCAAATTACTGCCAGCTGCACAGGATGCTGTTTTTGAGTATTATGGAAAGTTTTTTGATTATGCTATTTCTACATATTTAAAACAACTTAAAGTTCAGGTATTATATTTATATTGATTGTAAATAATAGTGTAGTTTAATTGTTTAAAACAACAAATATTAAAATATATATAAAAAAATTACCCATGGCATAACGATAACAACATTGCTGGTATACAATATACTTATAAAAACATTTTTGTATAGCCATCGTGGGTTGAATCATCAAGTACATCATCTCGGCTTGAGCCTCCAATTATACCACCAGAAATCATTGAAAATGTGACCAATATAAGAGATGTTCTTTTAAAGCTAGTTGAAGAAGATCATTTGGTTTGGGCTCCTGTTGTACTACATTGGTCTTATAAGTTGTTAGGTAAGTATTAAATATATAATATTTAATTGATAAAATAATTTTGATCATGAACACAAAATTAAATGTAATTATGATTACTTAGGAAAAATATCCAAACACTACAATATGCATGAATTTGCTAGAATGCCTTTGGGAGATATGCTTCGATTTTGGTCCCAGTGTTCAGTTGCTTATATTCTGGTAGATATTAATAACAAAACAATTGCTAAAATGATGAAAGCAGAAGGAGAAAGATCAGTTGATTCCATGATAGGTAAACATTTATAAAATGTTTTTTAACACATAATAATTATTTTTATAATGAATAATTTAAAATTTAATATTTATTTTTTTAGAAACTATGTTAGGGTATAAAAGTTCAAGTTTTGAATGGGTATTAGCTCAAATTGGTGATAGTTTCCCATCATTAGTCATTATGGACATGTTGCTGTGTGGTATTAAAGAGATGTGCACTACTAAGAAATTCAAACATGTGAATTATTTAACTTTAATATTCTATTTTAATGTAATTGATACGTTATAAAATAAATAATTTTTTTTTTTGTTCAGACTGAAAAGCTAAATTCCTTTATTAGAATTCTCGATCATCTTTCGATAACATACTTTAACAACATAAAAGATGTTGTGTTCGAATTATTCAAGGTTTGTTGACACTAGATTATTGAATTTTAGTATTAAACTGATGTAAACAATAAATTATTTTTGTATGTAGCTAAGTCTTGGCGAAGAACACCAAAAAATGACTGTTGAAAATGTTGCTATAGTTCCTTTTCTTTTACACATGGCTATGTGCTCTTCAACATTACTCAAGTCAATGTTATGTGAAAATTTAACTCAAAGTATGTGTTTAATTATTACCTTTTTATAAATAAATATAAGATTATGTATGATTACAACATTATTAAAATACATTATTGTCAGTAGAATTTACTGTACTCAAAGTATAATTTTTGTTCAATGTGTTTTAATTATATAATACTTTTGTAGTTTTGTGCCTTTTGGATCATATTATTACGGTTGATTATTATGTATTCAATAAATTGTTTCAGTCACTCCAGAGGTACTAAATAAATTATTACCATTATATCCACAGTGGAAAAAATATTTTGATGAAAAATGCAATTTGTTAGATATTATGGTACAAGTATTATTAAATGCTGATCGAGGAATCAAGCATGTGTTAAATTTAATATTTCAATTAATTGATTGTGAAGATCCAAAATTAAAAACTCTAAAAACTGGTGCCCAGACATTATTTGGTATTGATAATTAATATTATATTATTTGTGAATTAATTCTAATCATTATTTGTATTTTTTATAAAGAATTGTTTCTTGCTGAACTTGAATATTCACTGAGAACAAACCGCACTACACCTCCCATAGTTAAAGCACTAGTAACAAACTTACATACAATCAAACTATATTTATTATCAACAAATGTAGATGTTGCTCAGCCAGCTGCAAGACTCTTAAGTTGTATTGGTTAGTAATCCTAATATAATTCTTAATTATTGTTCTTAAATTCTTAATACCAAAATGTATTTTATTTTAGCAATTAGGGACCAAGAGTGTTTGTTACCATACATAGCAACAATGTTAATTGAATGTGAAAACAGTACACAACTGGAGACACTAGTCGAAATTCTATCGTTTGGTGTCAACATGGCTCATTTTGATGGTGGCTTAGTTTACGCTCTGGTTAAAACTGATGTTTCTTTGTCTAATGTTTGGAACAACATTAATACTTTACTTAGGTAAATTATAATATAGTTATTGCATCATACCAATGTATCAGTATATCATTTAACTTTTATACAACTAACTTTGGTATTTTCCTATTAAACAAGAATACCTTGTTTTGTGAATCATCACAATCCTGTTATCTAATGAATATTGTTAAGATTGCGGTAGTCGCATTAATAGAGGTAGTCTTGAGTGTTAGTTTTATGTAATAGAAAAGTACTCTAACTTTGATTTCAGTTTGGAATCTGATCCACCAGAGGGTATTTCACTTTATGGTGTTTCATTAGCTGTAGTCTCTCATTTGGACAAGATTTGCCGATCAATGATTGAATGTTGTCACAGTGGAGACATGCAGAATGCTCATTTATTGTCATCGATATTATCTAAAATTGCTGCAAAATTATGCATGAAAGAAATGTCTGTACCAAAAGTTTTATATTGTGTAAAAGCAGCTGTATTATATTTCTTCACTTGTCTATTTAAAGAAAAAGGTTTGTTTACAACTTCCTGTGATATGTTATTATTTACATAGTATTATAATATTATTGCAGATGAGATGTTTAAGCTGAAAGCATGTCTCCGAATGAATAAATTTGTCAATACTGTTAGTTATCGGTCATCAATAGCTAGAACAGCTGCTATGAAATATATTTTGGATGGTGTTCTGAAAGAACCATTTTCATTGTTATTTGTCATGCCTGATAATCGACGTAATGATTATATAATTCAACCGCTTGAAAAAACTTCATTAATGGGATCATTCCTTCAACAAGTATACAATTATAATTTTTAAATTTTAAATTGAATTATGGTTGTATTATTATTTTTTTTTTTTTATTGTATAAAGGAATACAATTCAATGTTTGGTGAAAAAATTGGTATTAAATTTGACAAAGATGAATTGCATCCAAAATATAAAACACCTGTTTTTGATGCTAAAAGTGTACGTTTTAATGAACAGCGTCTTGTTTCATTTTTACGGTCTTGTTATTCGTCTGATGAATGTTATTCATTCGAACCAACATTGGACACAGTAGTATCTTTGGCACTATTAGTTGTTCAGTTTGTATCACCAGATGTAATGTACAATGGTTTGCCCTGGCCTGATGAAGATTTTACAAAAGTAAAATAATTAAAATTGATAGTATTGGATAATAATTAATACCTTTTTTTTTTCACTTTTTAGGTTACTATAGAAAGAGATGTTCATATTTACCACACAATCACTACTAAACCAATATTATGGACGATACTTGGAATATTGGCTGGTCATCGCCCAGCACTTTGCTATTGTTCAGTTCTGTTACGAGCTGTCTGTGCATGTTTGATAAACCATTGGGGGGCAGTTAACCATACTAAAGGAAATTCCAAGGACAATCGGCAATTATTGGATGATACTGTGAAGCTATTAAACACCATGTCACTAGGTCAACTTTTACCTAAACCATTAGATGTCTTAGGTGTTATTGTTCCAGAACTCACACCACAACAAGTAAAACATTTTTATTAATTATATAATAATATATTATTAAGTTTATTAGTATCATATAAGCATTAATTATTGTTTGAAATCATAGATATTGATAGTATTACGTGATTGCGTTTGGACATACACTAGAGATCATATTCCTGCACCAGCTCTTTTTTTACGAAATAATATTGGCGGTATGTGGAGGGATACAACAGCTGTCACTGTGCCAAAACCATACTCAGATTCTTTAAGGCTCACTATGATTGAAAATATATCACAATTTGGTGATTTATATGCTAGACTATTTACTAATAATAAACAACAACCTACAGAAACGTAATAATTACTATATACAAACTACTATTTGTGCATTATGTATACCTGTATTATATAAAAGCTTTTTTACTTGTCAATGATTAATAATATTTTAACGTTTTTATATTGTTACATCTTTCTATAGTGAAAACTGTATATAATTATTTAATACAAAAATTTTAGGGACTTATGACTTATATTTGAAAAAGGGTAAAGTAGATAACTGCTTAAGTGTGTGGAGTGTAACTTTTCATTGAGTAAGTTACTGTAATGAAATTGTTAAATTTAAATTCAATAAGAAATCATTGTAATTTTGTAAGAAAAACAATTCTGAGCGAAGACAATTGGCCAATTAGCCTATGTTCCTAACTACATTTTATGGTTTATTAATTATATTGCTACTATAGTAATTTATTTTCTATTAGTTATACAGAAGATTGAATTAATTTTTGTCAAAAACATTGCATTTATTATATTTTTAATATTTAACTATATAATAGTATATATTTATATCATTTTATATTATTATTATTATTACAATACTTTTGAGTCCATACCGATTTTCTGTAAATAGCTTTGTGGGATAAATATGCTTATTACAACTTACAAGAAACCTTGTATTATACCATGTATGATTTTATATAAAATTCTAATATAAATATTTAGTGAAAAATTCAAGTATGGTAATTTTTTTTTTTTTTAATTACAGGAAAATTGATTTTGTTAAAAACTGTTTTTGTGTAAATATTTTCACTTTTTCAAAAAAATGTTTACTTTTTTTATTATTTTAAAAAGTACTTCAAATTTTTAAATTTGACTCCCCAAATATATCAACTAGATTTACTTTTCTATTAAAAGATATTGAAATTTTAAATCAAAGCATTTTTTTTTTTACTTTAAATTGCTTAGACATATTATCAAAAAAAAACATTTAATTTTAAAATAATTAGTTTCATTTTATTCGTTGTTAACTATTGTTTCACGTAATGACGTAACGACCTAGCTACCACCGGGTGTGGCCTGTTTCGCCCAAAATCAACTTTTCCCGTTTCGGCAAAAATTTTTTAGTCGATTTAAAATTAAGAGGACGTCATACACGCATGTGTTATCTTCGTCTTACAAACGTAAAACATAGCAAATTTGCGTTCAGCAGAATCAATTTTATGCTGTTACTTTAATATTAGAGTCAATTTACCTATTATCAAACTTAAAGGTAATAATATTATCTAGGGTATCTCATAGGCTTTTAATTTTGATTGATATCTTAATTTTTACGTAAGTTATAGTTATGTAAAATATTAAAACTTTAAAATGCTTGTAACTCGCTTAAAAATTAAAATATCAATAAAAGCCTATAAGATGCCCTAGATAATTTTATTACCTTTAGCTTGCTGCTTGATATTAGTCAATAGGCAAATTGATTCTAATATTAAAGCTAACAGAGTAACAGCATAAAATTAATTCTGCTGAACGCAAATTTGCTATGTCTTACGTTCGTAAGACAAAGATAATACAGCGGGTGTGACGTCCTCTTAAGTAGGCAATAGTTTTTAAATAATACATATTTGAGTTTCATTTATCGTTATCTAGAGAAAATCACGAGAAGGCTAAATGCTAAATAATAAATACAATATTTATTATAGAGACTTGAACTTGCGAATGTTGCGAATTTGCAATTACATATTATCTTCATTCTTCCTATAATATATACCTTTATATCTCGCTATTAAATTAATGATATGATAGTCGATTATTATGACGAAGTTTTCATTAATATAGTTACTTTATTACTTACAAGACGTATGTATATAAGTTAGCTGTCGCTAGTAATCGAGTTTCAAGTTTTGACAGTTTTAATTTAAAAAATTTGCTTAAGTCAATATTTCTTGACATCTTAACTATGGCTATATTAATAAAAAGTAAGCGACCTAAAGGCATAGTGTTTTTTAATAAATATAAGTACAATCTCGTTTCGAAAAATGTAAGAACAAGTGAAAATATAAAACTTATTGGCGTACTTGTTCAGTCCAATTTTAAAGTGATGAATAAAAAAGATATTTTAAACACAGACCAGCTTCACAATTATAATTCACATAAACAAAAAACTGTTGAAAATATTTACGTAGTCAAAAAAAATTATTTTAATAACGTTATTAGAAAACATTCAACTTACTAATGATTTAACCTAAAATGATTTTTAAGTAATTAAAAATCAATATTCAGAAGTAGGCGTAAAGTTCACAAACATATATGTTTACAATTTTTTAGTTAAAATTATGATGTATTATTTACAATTTACAAACTATCGACAATTTAATTTTAAAACGACTAAAATGGCTTTGATTGAAACGATAAAGGTTGATTTTGGTCCCGTTCCTACCTATCATCAAGTGATGGTATTCATTCTCTTCTCCGTCCTCATCTTCCTTTCACCACAATCACCAGATAAAAGGTATTATGGTATTTATTTTTTTTACGTCTCAATTTGTATTATACGCTTCAACATGATCATCTCTATATGCAACTGTTTATTATAAAGTAGGCAGGGTGTACCTGTATACATATTTGCCATTAGCCGTATAAGGTGTTGCACTAAAATTGTTGACGATATACCTATATATCTAATAAATCATTATACAGAATGTGAATTTTATTGAATTATTATTCTAGTAAATTCATGATCATTAATTAAAATAAATAAAGTATATAAATTATAATATTAAATCTAATCGTTTCCAAATAATAAAAATTCGGCTTTCAAAACTCAACAATTTATTTTGAAATTATATTAAAATTATACTTGCCTTTAACCAACCCCTATATAAAATTCTGGTGCCGTACCTGCTTATGATTGTAGTATGGGTTTAAGTGGTAGAATATGTACCTAACTGACGATTTCTTAAGTCCACGATACTTATATTATCATCATATTGCATTCGGCGTCGTGATCCAATTTTGTTTGGATCGATCCTATTTTTAAATACCTACAATATAATACACGTTCTCCCGCCATAATTTGCTCGTATAATGGCGTTCCATATATTTCTATTTATAGATGTATGTCTAGATGCGATATGCACCGTGTTCGTACGTTCTAGTAAGCCGCAGCCATCTGCACTACCATCATGGTTAAACAATTGATTAAGGTAAGAGAACACGAGATTTATAATATTATTGTGTTTATTGAAACATTGTAGGTATAGCCGTATAATAGGTATCATCTATATCTCGTTACCTTGCTGGCACCATACCGAATAGAAAACGCCGCTTAACTAAATAAGATTATTTTATAAGCACTTGTGTGTCGTTCGTAAAATACTTCCATATTCAGTTCCGTCATCGTGCAGACATTCAGATTAAATCAATTAAATTAATCCTCAAAAAGCCATGAACCCTGAGATTCTTATTTTAACTTTTTTTTTTATTAACATACAGTTATACCTACATAGTAATACCTAGTTATAACTTATAGTTTATACCTTGGTATACATAAGGTTATAAGGAGAGTATATGACTGTATGAGAGACAATACCAACAAGCCAAATATTTCAAATCGTCTTGCACAATAATATTTGTATGGAGTGATTTTTTGGACATGGCTGAATTATGATTTTTTAATTCTTTAGTGTAATATGAGTCCAATTTTTCAACTAATTTTCGTTTAAAATTTGGTCAATATTGTTTCGAAAACGACATCAGGCCAAATCGAAATTTAAACAAATATATAAGTAGTTTTCGATTCCGCGATGTTTGGTCTCGTTGTATTTTTAAAATATATCAAAGGACATTTTATATTTGCGGCTTAAACGCCATAAAAAAATCTTAGAATATTTTAAAATCATAAATGATCCTATAATTAGAAGTGTATACCTACTCGATAGGTGACTATAAAAATCGGGATTCAAATAATTGCAAATGCGGTTAAAAAATCATTATTTTGTCACCTATGATTGATATCGTCGTGGTTATGCTTAGGTGGCGGAAGACCCTACTGTCGGCAGATATGTGGCCGCCAACGTGGACTTGGCCGCGTGGCAAGTGGCGCTAGTCGAGCGGCCGCTGATCCGTGGCCCATCGCAGGTCACCGGGCCCGTATGTCTGGGATGCTTGAAGTCGATTACTGCCGACTCGGCGGTGATGTGCGAACGGTGTGGTTGGCCGATGTGCTCGGACAGCAAGTGTTCGGACGATGAATGGCACAAGGCCGAATGTGACTGGACCGTGTTGCGAAGGAAACAGAAGGTGAGTGTGAGATATTATACGTGACGTGGTGGACACATTTTATTATACAGTCGGTGGGATTGGGTAAAACAGCAGAAATTTACCATTTTGTAATTAGAAATAAATTCGTCGACAACATTTCACATTTTCTATTTTGTACATAGTATGCCTATAGCCTATGCCCTATATGTTAATACGATTGAAGATCCGTTTAAAAGACTATACGTAAATATTTTTTAGTTTTTACGACTAAAAAATGTGCGGAACAATAGTACCTATATAACAATCAGCAAATAACATAAAGCAGCGCGTACTGCGAACGTGTAAGTTGTAAAAAGAAAACGACGTGAACCACAGTTTATATCTGTAAATGAGTTATTATATCATAATAATTATCACGAAAAAATCTATACTATATCACCATGATAATATTATACGTACCAATCACTATTCTGCGATATCTCAAGATTTTGACGACCTCTTGAAACGTGCGTCCGGATCCAATGCCCCCGTTGGTACTCCAACACGCTCCTAAAATATATGTCTCTGTCAATATATATACGTGTAAACTGTCCCGCTGTAGGTGGATATCAAAGACTTCACGAATCCGCATCCCAGCTATCAGTCGATCACTGTGATCCGGTGCCTGTACCAGAAGCACAACAACCCGGAAGTCTGGGCCAAGCTGACCAAACTGGAATCACACTGCGCCAGTCGCCGCGGCGGGTCCAAGTACGAGGCGGACCGCGTATGGATTGCGGACTACTTGCGCAGGTTTTTCAAACTGGACCCGGAAGAGTGGCCGGTCGAAGAGATACTCCGGGTGTGCGGGATCGTGCAGGTCAATGGACACGAAGTGCCTCTCACCGATCCTCCGTACGTGGCCATCTACGACGCTGGCTCGATGCTGGAGCACAGCTGCGTGCCCAATTGCTCCAAGACGTTCACGCGCGACGGTCATCTGTTGATCAGGACTGCGGCCGCGGCCGTCGAGAGTGGCGGACACCTGTCCATATCGTACACGGATGTACTTTGGGGCACCGCGCAGCGGCTTGCCCATCTCGCTGACACGAAATTCTTCGTCTGCAAGTGTCCCAGGTGTTCCGACCCCACGGAACTCGGAACGTACTTTAGCGGTGTCAAGTGCGCAACTGAGTGAGTTTATTTATAACGGATCTAATAACCCAACATTCGTAGGGTTGATAATACTTACATGGCTTTACATTGTAATCGATACATAGAGGGTTTATAAATTATTGCAGAACACTAGCTTATCCTGCACGGCGTTGCCTGGACAAATTAAATGACCGTGGGTTTACACCTTCTTAAACTCCGTTAAATTTAAACGACACAGGTTTTTAACATCGTTATTTTGGTTGTTTTTACCAAAATATATGAAATACAGGTCTAAAATACTAATCACATTTTAATTTCTATGACCAATGGGTATTGGGAAATCTTATAAAAACAAAAAAAAAAATAAATAAGTACAATAAATAATATATAATATATTACAGTTATTACACAATAAAATATAAATCATGTGTAAGCCCCTTTTTAAAATTCAAAATTTTAAAAAGTGGTTTCTAGGTGCTCATTCTCTTGTATAGTTGTATACGATTACCTATATTCACTAAATTTCAGAACCACGAATATGATATCTTTGCTTGGGATCGTTTAAACACACACTATCATATATGTAGACAAATAAGTGTAACTAAATAACTCAAAAATGATAAATATTTTTAAAAAACATCACCATGATAAACAATTCTGTGTAAAATACGTTTTTAAATAAGGTAATTTTCTTTTGCTATCGATAATATTATTATACATGTGATATGTAGGTATATACAAGTCAGTATATCTGTATACTTTCTAAGTGATTGTATCGTTAATATGTAATTTTTTCCTTTTAATATTTTTGGATTTTTATCAGTTATCTCCACAAATCATCAAAATTAGAAGCTAATGGTGAAAATTTTTTTTGCATATTTCTGCATATTTAAAGGTTATTGCATATTTTTGTATATTTTGGAAAAATTCAAAATGTATTGCATATTGAAGCGAAAATTTAAAAAAATGTATAAAATAATATTTTGTCAAGTAGAAAAATTAAAACCAAATTTCATAGTCACTAAATAATAATTTATACATATATTTCGTTATAAGATAAATAATCGATTACAACGTAAAAATTAATTCAGTGTTATTAGGCGAAAACATTCAGCTCAAAGATCAAGACCCGACAATACTAAGTTGCTTCAAATATGCCCCAATAACTTCGGTTGACGTCGAACGTTCGTTCTCAGTCTTTAAAAATATGTTAACAGATAAGGCGATAAATGACACAGCTTCACAGAAGAAAAACTTGAAATGCATATGATTATTCATTTTAATAATAAATACAATTTTAAAAATAAATTAAGTTCAGAAAATTCCCTAAATTTATTTTTATTAAGTATTTAAGTAATTAATTATTATAAGTTTTATTGTAAATTTTAAATAAATAAAAAATTTTTGCATATTTTTTACATATTTTCATGATTTTTACTGCATATTATATGGCATATTTCGATACTTTTAAGTGCATAAAAATCCGCGCTCTAATTATAAGCATTTGCCTTTTCAGAGACTGTATGGGCTACGCGTTGCCAAATGTACATCCATCTATCGACGACCCGTTCGACGTCGAATGGACATGCAACTTTTGCTCCACGGTCGCCGATCCAAACCAGATCGAACTCACGCTGTCCCACGTGGGCCGAGATATGGCAGCGATGAACCGCCGCGACCCGAATCATTGTTGTATGTTTCTTGACCATTACGTATCGGCCGGAAACTTGCATCCCAACCACTATTACTTCACCGAAGTCCGTCTGAACCTGGCGCAACTCTACGGGCAGCTGGAAGGGCATCCACTCGACACGCTGTCCACGGAACAGCTAAGTCACAAGCGAGAACTGTGTCTAAAAGTCTTGAAAGTAGCGGACGTGTTGTTTCCGGGTAAGATTTGAAAATTATTTTTGAGTACTATCATAGGTACCTATATCGTTGTTGTACAAGAGTAGAAAGTATAAGTACAAGTAAAAGTATAATTTTTATAAGTATATATATATTATAAGTATCTGCTTATTAATCAGTATTATTGTTTTTGTATCGGTAGCCGAATGTCGAATACGGGGCGCCCTAATGTTCGAGTTGCACGCCATAATGGCAGAAGACGCGAGGAGATCCCAGCAAGACACCAATGTCGTAATGGAGGCTCTGTTGGTGAGTTTTCGCGCGAGTTCGGGTTTTGGCCACGCGCGATTTATAATAAATTATTATGCATAGGCCATACCACATAATATAATCTATATTAAATATCATATAGTCTTAATGTATTTATTTTTTCTACAGAGGTCCAAGTTTTATCTGGAACAAGCTGAAAATTTGTTGAAATACGAACCCAAAGAATTACCCGAAGGTCAAATGGCTGCCCAGTGCAAACAAAACGCGATAGATTTGGACTTGTTGCTAAAAAAATTACACGAATCGATTGGAAGTGCACCCATGTGATGATTGTTTTTTGAAGATTTTTAAAGAGATTTTCTAAAAATCAAGATCGCATGATATTATTGTAAATTCAACATATATAATATTATTTATTATTTATTATTATATTTATAATTGATTATTCGATTCAAATAATAAAATAAAACTATATAATTATATAAAATAGCTAAAAATCGGTGTTAAAGTTTATTATTCTTATCGGCAGTGTCTTCTCCCAAATATTGTTGGGCGATGTCGTCATTGGCCGCGACGTTCGGCGCGCTCATCATATTTTCTTTTCTTAATAGCACCTAAAACCCAAGTTTGTTATAAGTAATCGTAATAATAGCTACGTACTATTTATAATACACTTATTTACTTAATATCAGGTACAAGTACAATACCTAAATGTATTTGTTTCGTTTTACACTCACCTTCGAATGATGCGGACCTCGGATCCAAATATTTTTCTCGTAAGCCAGTCTAGTCAAGTTTACAGCGTCCAGTATCTAAACACCCACGTGATAACAATACATTAATAATTACCAATACGCAAGTGATGAATCGTGTATTATCTGGTGTTCAACTTTATACATAATAACTAATAAATAATAATATAATATATAATGTACTAACGTCATCCGCAGCACTCGAAACCGCATCCGTAGAGTTCTGTTCGTCTTCGGCGTTTTCGTTTTGTTCAAGTTTCATCAGTTGCATATATCTGAATCATTCTATTACTGATCATTGAGTTAATCGGTATATAATTATAACAAACGGCCATCGCCCAACTAGCTCACCTCGATGTCTGTATGGATGTTCCATCGTCAACGACGTCCGTCGGTGGATTTTCCAGTTCCCAGTGTCGGCTACAGGACGAACACCGGCACTCTTTGATCAGCTGTACGCGTTTCGTGTGATTCGATCCATCGCTGCACTTCAGTTCTACCTACAGCCATATAGATAAAAATTGACGAGTTAATCGAGGGTAATACATATAGTGTATCAGTGTATGAATACAAGTACCGGGCAGAACTATAGTTATAATTTTTTTAATGTTAAAATACATTTTTAATTTAGTATTCCAAAACATTATATTTTTTTGATATATAATAATTGGATTAAAAACGAGAAGCTATAATCATTTTTACCTTATAATTTAAATATTATTAAAATTTAACTGAGTGGGTTAAAATATAGTACAGAATAACCTACCCCAGAAAATGTTGGTCTACTATTACAGCTCGCGCACTCATTTAAACTGTAAATACTAATAACTTTATACTTATTAACTACTTAAACTACTAGCTACAGTTTTATTTTACTTTAGAAAATTTAATATTCTTTTGAAAAAAAAATATATTTTTAAAAACATTTATAGTTGTGAAATAATGAGTAGGTGTTAAAACATCACTCTATAAACAGTATTGGTACATGTTACATTGCAACAGGAAGTACGTACTGCCTACTGCATATTACCTGTATAATTGTATAATAATCATTATATGGCTCGTCATACTCACAGGAATCCATAGCGTGTTTACGGGTTGGCACGAGTCACAATATGAGTTGACTTCATCGCCGTTGTTGGCCGGAATCGTCCTTGGTATGGAATAACTGAAACAAGCGCCCAAGCAAACGAGGTTGTCAATCTCTACGGGATCGCAATCGACGTCGGATATAACTTGTTTAATGGGCGTGCTCGTGCACCACGAATGCTTGTCAGGATACAAAACTATATTGTGGACCTATAATTCAATAATTGTATCGTTCGCAGGCCAAGTACTGTTATTTATTATACAAATTTGGCGTCAATTCGTGTATAGGTAGTTGTTACACGGTACCCTACGCACCTTGTGTCGTCTGAGAGTATAATTTGTCGACCCGACTTCAGACGCTCGTACGCCAAACACCAATGCAAATGTATACAGCAAATAATTCATGACGATAACTTTGACATTTAAAGAACTCGGAATCATTTGAAAAACGATTTATCTTTTTAAATACACCTGCCAAATAAAAACACAAAATTCAAAATTAATTTATGGTGTTTGGTTTTGATCACATAATTATTGCGGTTCGTATACTGCTGCAAAATGTAGATCACAGTTAACTGCTTATTTATATAATATTGTCTATACTAAACAAAAATTTGAATAGTATATAAATTGTGAGATTCAATGCACGTGAAGCTGTTTGTGGTAATAGTATCATGTAACCATTTATGATATTATCTTTATTACTATTTACCGATAGATTACCATCTGCTCTTTTGCAGTCCTCGGCCGCTTGAAAGTATATATATATATATATATATATATATATATTATATACCGCGAAAATTTCGATAAAATGTTTCATGTTATCGTTAAAATTTTAATTTTTTATTATTATTATACATTTATAGGCGCGTCTACTTCTAGGCCATTAGCCAAAGTTTAGTTCATTATATTATTAGGTAATTTACAATAAGTATATACAAGCCACCATTCGGCATCAATAACATACAAGACGATACCTCGCGAATACAATCTCGCATTCTCACAGTTTCGCGTATAGATTATCATTCATCTATATAGTTACGAGTATAGTGCATCGGAAGACCGCTGCGCCGTATCATTCACATAATATTTTGGCAGGTAGCCACGGGGAAAACGACGTGCCTTAGGTTGAGGTAGGATAATATTAATTGCGAGAACGGGAGGTCCAATGAATGAACCGAATCTCGACACTAGGTATATATATTATGTATAGATACCGCATATATATGTAAACATTATATACTTATTATAAATATAATACTACTGCGGCTCACGGAATCGATCTAAACGACTTGTGATGTTTGCGGCAAAGCCCGACATCGAATATCACAGCAATATTTAAATATTTAAAAAACGCGTGTAGGTTTAGGTAAGTATATACGAGGTACATTATAATTATGATGTCCATACAAACGGAAATTTGCTTTTATTTTACATAATTATTTCACACTCGAAACGAATTAATAAAAATATATACAAGCCGGTTATGCCGGGGATCATCGACCTGGGAGTAAATCTACTTTTGGCAACCGTCCAGTCTTCTCTCGAGAAATTGTTCCATTCATGACGATTGCAACTAATTACGACCGGAGGAAAGGTGACGGACACGGTTTAAGCTCCCCCGGCACTGTTTACCGTCATAAGCACAGACCAACCGGTTTGCTTACTGATTAGCATACACGATTTTAATCTTACCAATGATTAATCGTTACTTCTGGGCATATTTATTTAAACCGTGTTATTTCAACAACAGCGTCGTGCACATATTATATACCCACTCCTAGCTGTATCTTAGGAACTTAGGGTGATAATAATCCAAAATCGCAACAAAAAAAATCAACGTTTTGTCGAGTCGTCTAGACGGAAACATTGGACAATAATATTTTTTCTTATAAGTATGCATTTATTTATATTTTCAAGAAAGTGTAAAGCAATTTTATGCGTGTTCATTAATAAAAATATTTTTATAGTTAAATATTGAAAAAAAAAATTTGGTTAGATACTTAATGTACATCTACCAATCATGGATCTCAAATGATAGATGTAGAGCAGGGGATAAACAACGACACGCAAATAATTTTGTACATTTTTAAATAAACATCAAACATATCACTTGCGCTTATTATTATTTAACAATAATTTATGTACATAAATAATTAAATAATTAATCTATATTGATCTATACGTCTATACAATTCTATAATAAAATAGGATCATGTATGTATAATGTATATGGTTGATCTCTGAGGCTTAGTCCCCTTCTCTTTTGGATCTGTCATTGACGTCTAATAGATATATTATATAAGCCGATATTAAGTAAAAATTAATGAAGAAATAGTAATAAATAATCCAATTTGTATATGAAAAAAAATTGAATAACGAGCAAGATATCTTTATTTCGTCCATACTCCAGCTAATAACTAACAGCTAGTTATCAAAAATTTAAATTATCATAAAAATGGTTTTTATTAAATATTCAATATTGCCCATTAGATACATTACCAAATTATTAAAAATAGGAATATGAATGTTTTGTTAAAATATTTCACTTCATATTAAAATATTATGATTGATTGTTATACCTATACTTCAAATTGACAAAATGCAAATTTTTAAAATATTATCCTATTTAAAAAAAATATAATATATATATTTTTAAGTATTTAAATTTTTCTTATAAAAATATGATTGCTCATAAGAATTACATGCAATTATAAAAAAAAATAGTAATAAATTAAAATAATAAAGCGTACAAAAAATAATTTGGTATCGTTGTATAAATAATATTTCTAACGACTTTTTTTTCTATTTTAGATACGTTAATTCAGATTTTTATATTATAGATATTTGTTGCGACTTGAAAATAAATTTATAAAAAAATATTTTGACAGAAAAATTTCACTTTAGATTGAAAAATTAAAGTTTAATAAATATTATTATTAATTTATATAAGTAATTAAGTAATACTAATTATGTGAATTAAATACATATTTTAAGTATGTTACTATACATTACAATTAATAATATATATTATATTAATTCTAATAAATATTATTGTCTTAAAATAAAATAAAAGCAACATCTGATGCCTACATAATTTAAATTTTATAACATTAATTAATAATATTGTATATACTTACGAAAAACACTAATTTTCCGAGAACTATACACCAGCTCAATTGAGTTCACAAACTGGCTGAATCGCCATCATTTCCTTGTCTACACGTAAAAAAAACTTCTGTTGCTGAACAGTGGGGGTATATAACTACTAAACATGTTGCTAACCGAGTGACCTGCTGCTAATTTCATTACCATTTTAATATTCATTATTTTATTATATAAATATAAATACATGTACAGGGTGTATATGGAGAATTAACAATAAGATTAAACAATATGATCTAAATGTGCAATTATTGTCAAATTTACCAGAATCTGCAGAATTGTCAAAATTATATTTATACATAATTTTACCTTATACGCATAATTTATGCATATGAATCCAAAACTTACAAGTAAAATAAAAAACATTTGACAAACGTTGTTATATTTTTTTAAGTATAGGTAGTATAAGTACACGTAAGAAGTTTTATAATATTATACTATAATATTTAGAATCTATACCTATTTATGTTAAAAATATAATATATTATACGTGTAATTGTATTATTATATAAGACATTAATGATAGTCTTTACTGAGGAAAGCTGGTTTTAACACATATAATAGTAATTTTTATTATTAGGTAGGTATACTTAACGCGCAATTTTCGATATTAATATTTATACATTTTTTTTTTTTTAATGTCAGCTTATATAAGTATTATTTGATCGTTGTTATAATTCGTATACATAGGTATTATCTCAATATAAAAAAGGCACACTCCTCTTGACAAAATATTGTTTATTTTAATGAATTTGATTTATTTTGGATAATATATATCATCATTGCATAATTTATACCGTAAATGACGTAAATATCTATTTACAATCCGATAGAGACTTAAATGCGTAAAGCATCGATTGAGATTTCCAAGTAATAAATGTCAAAGAGATTCGGGTTTTTTCTTAGAATTATTGATGCAGTTAAATGTAAATACACATTAACTGTTTAGAATATACACGATTGTGGTTATATAACGACGAAAATTCATATCAATAAAATAGTTGTAATTTATAAATATTTACTTTTGAATTTGAATAAACACAGTTTATGTTCTTACTGTTTGATGAACCACTGTTATTTGTAACTGTATAGATCTGTCAATGGTAAGAAATAAACGATACGTTTGCAAATGTATATTTATTTTATGTTCTACATTGTTACCTTTTAAAAACATTGAGAATAATACTTAAAAATTATTTTAATAACGAAGCAACTTACGTAGCATTAACCTGATGGTTGTCATTATCATATATGATTAGAATTTAAAATACATTTAATATTTATTGCTCTATTTTAGTGTACATTTTTAAATCATTTTACCTGTATCTATAATTATTTTTTTATTGAATATTTATTTTATTAGAATTTTAATTTCTGTGATAAAGAAACGAATAATACACAAAAAACACATATTTTTAATACGAAAATGTTAAGTGTTTCTATGGCTGAAAATTATACAGAAAATTCTGACGAATCAAATGATTGTCTCAATAAAACCAAAAGTAAACTTCCTGTTTAAATATTATTTATTATAAATTATTATACAAGTTTGTGCACCTAAAACTGATTTATGTATACGACTAGTATTATACATTATTAAATGTTAGGTATTACCTAATAGGTAATACTATAATCATTATAGTAATATAGTATAATAATAAATTCTGTATTTTATTACTCGTTTTAGTGAAAGAGCTTTACGATAACGGAAAAATCGCTGATATTAGTGATGTTCCAGATACTTTAAAAGAAGTGCCGGTACGGAAACTGTTCTATCAATTAATATATATTTAAATTTGGATTAGTCGAATATCATAAAATAAATATCGATGTTAAACTTACTTACCTACTCCCTTTACCTGTACAACGAAAATCTGAGTCTAATTTATTGTTTGATATTGTTATAAAAAACTTTTAAAACTTTCAGTAGATATAGAAAATATACGTAGGAACAGGAAGCTATATAGATTTTAAACTACTCTGCAGAATAATTGTGCAATACGCTTTGAATATATTTTTGTTCATGTGTTTTTATTGTATTTTTCTGTCGTTATGTAGTGGAAAATGGTCGATGGTGGCGACGGACTAAAATTGAACCACGAGAATGAAATACAATTAGAAACGATCGAAAAGGAGTTTGAAGGATTAAAGGTTATTTACTGCGCACGTGTCATCCTTGGGTTTCGTTAAGTTTTTAGAACAAATAATAGATATTTTATAATAAACAATATTTTTAGATACAAAACGAGTTCTTTACGGATAAAGTTCATTTAATTACCAACAGATACAAGTTTAGAAATGATCAGATAACACAGATCAAAGTTGAAACGAACAAGTATATTATATACAATAGTACCAATACATGCATCTCCTATCTGATTCATATAAATTTAATAATTATTTAAATTATTAAGTTTTCGTTGCCTTTATTTTTATATAGAGTTCAAAATGAAATGGAAGAAATACGCAACAGAAAAATAAAAAAAGAATTGGAAAATAATGTATGTTTTAAAACCATATTTGACAAAATGGCGGAAATCCATAGTCACATCGACCGATTCAAAGTGATAGTAAACGGTTTGGAAATCGCTATAGAAGAGGCGTGTGAGAATAAAAAAATCATGACGGAGATAATGGAGTTGTCCGAGTATATGAAGAACCAGTATAATTTGCAAATAACCGAAAATCAACGGCACTTTACCGAGCAGACCAGTAAACACACGAGTGAAATCGACCAGTTAAATGCGTACGTGGATATTAAAACTAAAGAAGTCGATGAGTTGGAAAAGCGCACCGCCGATCAACAACTTAGCAATGATTTCCATCATAAATTACTAAAACGCGTCGAAAAGTACATTTCCGATATGGTATACAATATTATAATTTATATTTATTATTGACTGACGTCGAAAATCGATATAATGATGATGCGATTTGCACACTGTTTGTCTATATCAAATTCGTTATTGTATAATATATTTGTATGTAGGTTAATATTATGTAATATACGGACAATACGGTTGCTTAATTAATTGTCTTATCTACAGTTGAATTTTTTGAAAACTAATAATTTTTTTTTAATAACATAAAAACATTAATTTTGCAAGTTTACAACGCATAAATTATAATTTATAAATTATAACATACAATTGCACATTCAATACATTTCAATATACAGTGTACGTATTATTATATAAACTTATCAAATTGTATGTCCAAATGGTAGCAATAAATATCGAAAAAATTAATAAGTACCTACTTGATATTAAAGTATCAAAATTACTATAATGTTACAGTTATCCATGATCTTATCATACATAAAACAATTGGAGAATGAAAATAATCAGTTATCAGTACCAAACGAGAACCAAAAAGAAATTGTTTTAATATTAGCTGTGAGTAATATCTATGAATATTATGTGTTATTGTGTTATAATTATTATACAATAATATATAATATAAAGGTGTCCTGTGAGGATTTACCCATTGTAATATCTTCTGAAGTAATGAAGATATCATAGTTGTGTTTTTTTTTTTAAACTCACAGGAACAAGGACTTCATGTAAAAGTATTTCATATTTCAATTCCATGAAGTGCTATTACTGAATAGCTCCTTCAATCAAGTCAACCTCGACCTTTTTATATATATCCATCTATTGTGCTTATTGTAAATATATTTTATACAGATTGTACAAAAAATAAATATGACAAAAAAAAAAAA
The DNA here is from genome assembly GCF_020882245.1 of Rhopalosiphum padi. Classification (NCBI taxonomy): domain Eukaryota; kingdom Metazoa; phylum Arthropoda; class Insecta; order Hemiptera; family Aphididae; genus Rhopalosiphum; species Rhopalosiphum padi. The sequence goes on from NC_083597.1 coordinate 40,061,605, forward strand.
ATATTTCAATTTAATTCAATGTTTTGGTAAAAAGTTAAAAAAAAATTTTTTTATTTAATTATTTTCATAAAAATCGAAGAGGTATTTTGTAAAGTTTATTTTTTTGAACATTTTGACGTTTCAACATTTTATTATTATTAGCATCGTGATTTTTAATATTTTTTTAGTTACATTATTATACGGGCATGAGCCCGCGGGCCACATGTTTGATAACACTGGCACTTGGATGGTAATAAATAATTCATAATTTTTCTTTAAACCAGAAAAAATATTAAAATCACGAGATTAATGAAAATAAAATGTTGAAAAATAAATATTTCCAGAAAATAAACTTTACTAAATGGTAGTCTGATTTTTTTAAATAATTATATAAAAAAATATTTTTTTAATTTTTTATGAAAACATTAAATTATAATATGAAATTTTTTTAATTCTTATCCCTATAAGTCTCATAAAAAAAAAAAAATTATGATAGGCATCTTCATTATTTTAGGGGATATTGCAATGGGTAATTCCTCACAGGACACTGTATATAGGTAACCTAACTATGTATGTCTTTTTTTAAACTGTTGGATATAAAAGTTTAAATTTTTACGTTCTTTTAAAAAATGTCACATATTAATAGATATGTATAACCGTGCATACCATTATTATTATATTGATACAGTTTCATTAAAATAATAATAATAATAATAATAATAAACCCAATTTATAGAAACAATTGAAAGAAATTCACGGAATCATTGGAAATGAGGGAAGATCAAGACCATGACGATTGATTTGCATTTAAAATTTATAAAGTAACATGTAGACAAATTTTTCTATTGATTGCATTTTTTAAATAATAAAGTTTAATAACAACTCATAATATTGAAATCACAAGACTTGCACTTTTAAGTAATAGCTAGGTAGGTATAGCAATAAGTCAGTGTTCATTATATACGCAGTATGAGATAACCATATACAAATAAAATATTTTAGTAACCACAAAATTAATCAAAGCTCTAGAACCAATATATAATTGTAATATATTATAAAAAAATTTGCATATTTTTCTTCAGTTTGTGATTATTTTATTCAGAACTTTTTTTAATGTAATACTCTTCTTCTGTTTGAGATGGTAACAGCCATGGAAGTCGAATTGGAGTTTCTTGGATTTGATTTTGATCAGATTTGCAGGTTGTAGATGAACCCGATTCTTCTTCGACACTATTATGATCAATTATATCAAGGGTATACAGCTTTTTTGCGCATAAGATTTGCGAAGTGTTAATACTTTGTTCCGAACATAATGTAGGTAAACATTCGACGCCTTTTTTTAAATCGCTTTTAAATGTTTCAGAATCGTTTTTGATGTTAATCATTATTGTTTTGTTAATTTCGATTGATCCACCGAAACTTCGATAATGATTATTTATTACGTTATTATTATTATAGTTTTCGTTACTATTCTTGTCATCGTTGAAATCCAAATTTGTCTTTACACATTTTTCATTTTCGTCTGAATTTATTTCGGCATTGACGTGAATTGTCTCTACAGAATCAAACTTGTTTTTGGTACGTTCAATGACCAGTTCGGTTGAGTCGTTTGAACTTAAAAGGTCATCGGTACACTGTTTGAGAGATGGTTCAGTATTGTTTGCTACGGCGATATTCACCACTTCGCTATCAAACGTGTCGGCTTTACTGTCAACGGAGTGTTCGCATTTTTCGTCCAATCGTTCTGCAGATTCGTTACTATCGTTTACAATACCGATGACTGAGGGATAGCAACCATCGATGTCTTCTTGTCTTCCGCTGCCACAGTCTACTGTGGCAGTGCAAGTACTCGATTCTTCTATTCGATCACGCTGACGATCTACTACGTCACTCTCGAAATCGCTTAAAACTTCGTTATCGGTACTGTTCTCGCGTGTCAAAAAATTGTCGGTAGAGTCGTCTTCGCCGTCGTTATTATTGACGATTTCGCATACCAATGGAATCGCGGCTTTGGTGGGCGATCCGTCATCGGCGGAGTCGTCGTCCGAAGAATCGCATTCGTCGTAATAGTCTTTAGACACGATCAGGCTGTCGGTAGAATCTCTCCCGTCGACACCTTCCTGATAGCCGCTGTCCCCAGAGGCCGATGGAGTAATTTGTACATTCCTATTTCGACGCATACTCATTATCGCGCGTACGGAATCCGAAATAACTTTTTGTTCATCTTGATTTAATTTGGTTCTCATGGCTTGTTCCGCTTCGATCCCGCCCGTACTCCTTAAAATATAAAAATGTATTACACTACCTATCTAAATAGGTGACTTCGGTATAGGGAATTTCTGTCAACTAAAATTATAATCAATTCTCACCAAGCTTCTGCGCACAAACGGTCCTTTTTGAATATTGGTCTTTCGTCCAGATTACGAAGTTCTTTCTGTAAAAATAAACACAATGTCGCAATATTTGATTTACTTATATAAAATAAAATATACAAACATTTGTTTATTTTAAATAACAAAAGACGATATAAGCATGAAAAGTTTATTATTAGGTACTCTAATGACAAAAACATAAAAAACATAAGACACGGAGTAGTATTACTACAAACAACTACTATTTAACAAATACTATTTAATTTTTAACATAATTTTAAGACTTACACATTTTATAGTTAATGTTTTTCGATAATTTTTTATTTTTGAAATCACACTATTTCCAGTTAAAGACAAAACACGCAAAGATTCCATGTTAGTAAATACCTATAAAATTGGCAAACAAAAATGTAACGAAAATTATATATACCTATTACCCACTATAAAAAGTTTATACTTAGTACTTAGTAGTTAGCTATAGATATCAACTTACATCGACGATTTCTGGATCGTCTAAGTAGTTATATGAAAGATCAAGTATAGACAAGGTTTTACAGCTAGCCAAATGAGCAATGTCGCTCGCTGTAGAAAGTTTGTTGTGAGACATAATCAACGAATTAAGGTCCCGCAAGTGATCTAAAATTCATTTAAAAATGAATAATAATCAATTATTTTTAATTAAACGTAACTGTTGCAGTACATACCTAAGTTTTCAATAATTTTAACAAAATTATGGCTCAAATTTAACGTGTTAAGTTTAATCAAGCAATCGAGATTTTCGATTTTGGAGATGGCGTTGTTGTGCATGTACAAACCGACAAGCTCTGTTTGATTTTCGAGTCCAGAAATGTTTGTTAGGCAATTATTTTCTATCCACAGACATTTTAGCCCAGTATATTCTTCCAAGTTTTCAATCTTTGAAAATCCTTGAAATAACATTCGATAGGTATATTAATTAATTACACATAACTACCTGTAGACTTATTTTAAGATTTGAGTAGAATTCTCAGTCCAAATAATTATTATAATGCATTTGGATAGAACTACGCAGTATACGCATATTTTTGGCACACCTTTAAAATGGAGATATAAAACATCATTGTGTCGAGGGATAATGTACAATTTATTTTGCTTGCATATTTCTCTGAGTCTTTCTTTCGTCATTCTGAAAATCACATTTGTATTCAATTTTGTTTATTCATATTTTGACTTAGAATAAAAATTAAATTATAGTTCCATTTAGGGTAAAATATACATACCTAGATATAGTATATCATAGCCATTGTAGTATTATGCTAGCATATATATTTAAACAGTGCGTCCAATAAGTTTTGAGAATGTGAAAACAGAACGTATAAAAAATTGCAAACATTTTTTCAATACATTTTTTATTCAAATTAATCCCGTTACATCGTATACATTTATTGCGGGACGTTCTTTCCATTTTTCCATAACCCTTGAAAATTCTTCTTTTAGAATTGTGTTCAACTTCCTCGGTTACGGTTTCTAGAATTTCTTCAATCGTTGCAAAATAATTTCCTTTCAACTTCATATTTAGTTTTGGGAAGTAAAAATAGTCAGGTGGATTGAGATTTGGGGAGAACGGGAAGTGGCTGACCACCGGAACCAATTTTTTGATCGGAAACTGGGTTGCACTTGCTGCAGTGTGTACCAAAATCATACTAACAACTTCTCAGAATGTCATTAAGATAGATTAGGTTAGTATATTATTATATTTAGAAGCATAGTCTCAAAACTTGAGGGACGCACTGTGTACCATCATCTTACATTCTTATTCCAATAATTTTTGCGATGCTCTATCACTTTTTTAATATAATATTCAATATTTTTTTTCATTATTATTAAAATATTTAATATGTGGATTAGTATAATACAAATTTAATAATAATAAAATATATTAATTTTTAATACATACAATCATAAATTATTTATAAATAATATACTATATATTATAATATAACTATGAGTAAATTTATACTTTATACTACATTAGTAGTAGCACTATTGCATTTACTATTTAGCTATTATTTTCTATTGAAAAATTATATCTTTGGACTGACAATATACTTAATTATATAGTCATTAGTCATATATATATAATAAATGCAAATAAATGCTAAATAGTAAATGCAATAGTGCTACTACTAATGTAGTATAAAGTATAAATATAGTATAGCATAACACATACACACTTTAACTCTATATAGTACTTACCTAGGTATTTATAAAATATGTGCTATCATAGCATCAATAATGGTTGTGCACTATTTGTAGACTATATACTGCTGATAGAGAACAAAAAAAAAAAAAAAAGCTTCAACTGAGTAAAGATATGGGTATTTAATTGCTTGAATAGTATTATATAGAGTCTATAATTATTTCAAATTATTTAAGTTGATATAATTAATAACTATAGAAAATATTTGTATAAAAACAGTTTTATTTTATTTAAGGTACTAGCTGACCCCGAGCACTTCGTTGCCCGTAAAAAATGCATCCGTGTTAGGTTTGGTTGCCTAATGCTAACATTTGAGGATAAAACTATTTTTGGTTTTCTGATTAATTGGTGTATAGATGATATTTCCGACATATCAACTTAACATAACTATCCCGCCCAGCATTGCATTTTTTCAATCGATTAACCGATTATGTATCATTCGAATACAATCTATTATTCAAATAATCGCACAGCCCTAATAATAGTATAGATGATATTTCTATAAATATTCATATGTATAGACTATAGAGAGATTGAATTATTTAAAAGTACAATTTAAAAATACCTTACTAATATATCTCTACATAAAAATTTAGTGTACGACGGGTATGATGTTTTCGATGCATTCCAAAACTACTAAACTGATTTTGATGAAATTATGATCAATGTGTGTAATTTTGTCTCCGTCATAAGATAGAATAGTTTTTATCCCGATTAATGACCTGAATATTATATTACCTCTTGATAAAAACTATCCTATCTTATGACGGAGACAAAATTTAAAAAAGTGTTGCTTTTTTCGACTGTAAATCATATTATAAAAGAAATGTTTAAAAAAATATTAACAGTTTTTGAAATAATAAGTGTTTCATGATAAAATAATCACCGGATATTACATAGCCACGTAGGTAATAACACTAATAATTAACTAATAGCGTTTATTATATAAAAACCGCAATGTCAATGTGCAATCTATAAGGTCGTTGATTCAGCAAGTTATTTTTATGGTCTTCTATAGTTATATAATAGTTTAATCACAATCAAATGCAATACAATATAATACAATATAATATAAACGAATTTGTAACGTACCCAGGCGCAAGACGTTTATGAAAACCATCTTTCATTTCATCAATTTTTTCCATTTTTCCTATAATACCTATGATTTTTGCTTGTATTATTTTCACAGTACTTTTAAATTCAGTCAATTTCTAGAATCGAGAGTGAACTTAATATTTTAGTCGATAATAACTACAAGCTACGTCTCAACATCTGTATCCATAGTGATAACTGATAAGTGATAATATCATAGGTAGCTGGTATATGAAACATATCCGTTTCTATAGAAAATAATATTCATTAAACAACAACGTACATAGTTACGTAGATTATAAATGTTAAAATGTATTATAATAACGCGCTGGTTTATATGGTTAAGACTTATAGTATTATAATTTATAAACAATGAAATAGACATGATGATGGTTTTCTAAAAATTAGACATCTGTTAATTTATTTATAAAAATATTTTTAAAATAATTTTGCAACGAACATGGGTGAAATATAAAAATAGTTGGCATTTTTTTTTTTTTGAAAGGGTTGGACTGAAGTTCCCAATAATATTAATATCAATAATTACGTGGAGATTATGCCTTCTTCTCAATTGGCAATTTCTACTCTATATTCATCACAATGAATAATTTGTAATCAAAACAAAAATTATTATATCTTGCAAAAGTACTTAAACATATTTTTTTTTGTACAATTATTGAATTATACTATTACCAGTAGTAAACTATATAATTTTATATTGAATAGACAACATTTTACAAACATCATAATTTATCATAATCAATAATTGTATCGAAGACAAAAATAATAAATAAAGTAAATACAGTATCTATATAATTGATTTAGAATGAGCAAGGGTGACATATGGAGGGGAAGGTGTACATTGGCACTCCTATTTTTTCCTTTGTCTTAAATTATTGAATTTTCCTAAAATATTCATACGATGGTCGTTAAAAACAATAGTGCGTATAATATATATTATACTGCACAGAGGTAAAGACATATATTTATTATATAAAGATTTATAATATTGGTATGCATTATGCATAACAAAAATTATTTCCATTTTTTTAATTTATCAAAATATTAAATTTATAACTATTCTATCCACATATTGTATACATAATGTATTTAAGTACTATGATAAAGAGAAAGAGAAATGTTTGAATTTTGGCACTCTTATTAAAAAACTGAAATGGTATCACTGAGGGACAGACAGGATAAGCAACTCCAATGAAAAAAACACAACCATATAAATTAAAAAAAAATAATTAAATAAAACTTTCAATATCATTAATATCAAATGTATTGTATCATAATAATAATTATTAACTTTTATTATGTAATTATCTACTACCTCGTATATTGAACCATATAGGATTATTAATTATGATTCTTGATATAGAATAAAATTAGTTCTAATATTTAAATAAATGTATTGTTGTGTAATTTATTTTGTTTGTCCCAATCATTTTGAAATACACTGAGAATATTTTACTCCAAGAGAGGGATAAGCAAAAAACACAATTTTGTTAAACATAAACATAATTTATAATAATGTAGATAAATAATGCATATATATTATTATAAATTATAAAACTATTTCGGTAAAAATAAAAACTGTTAGGTACCTAGTTATTTAAATAAAAAATAATATTGAGTTGCCAACAAGTACATAGGATAAAAATGTAGAAGTAAATATATAATATATATTTTTTATTATAATTCTTTATTCAGTGAGTTGTTTGAACAATTTGAATAAAAGCTTAATTGATACAATAATATGTATAGCACAGAAATTACAGATTGAAGAAACTTCTTAGTTTTACATATTTTAGATTCTAAACGTTCAGATGAATGTATGTAATCACATGGTTTTTTTTTTGGATGAGTACATAAGTTGTTGATAAAATGCTTCAATTTTCACTTGGATAAGTTATAAGCAGTTTTCCAAACAATATACATTAATAATATATTTAGAATAGATATTGGATATTATATTACTCTATGTATTTGTAAAAATTGTAATACTCGAATATTTTTCTTGAAAGTGTTTCCATTATTTATCTTATTGACATATTAAATGTAACAAAAAAAATTCAATTTATATAATATATGTATATTATTATATACTATAATTAAATATTTTAAACCATACTACCACAGAATATAACAATACTTCCTTCACCATTCCAACATAATAATATTTAAAGAAAAGCTATAATAATCTTACATTTTCATAAAATCGGTAGAAATTATGTTTTCGTACTTTTTTCGTTTTTTTAACCCTTTTATATAGTTTAATACTGATTAGTGATTTAACAACAATATATTTTAATTAAGTATAATTTATAGGACGTTATACAATAAAGGTATAATATATATATAAAAATATACATATATATTAGCTATTACTATGCCTATTTTTTTCAAGGTGTTTTGTTAAATGTAATACTACACTAGCGCCTAGACCAAATTGTTTTTGTGTACTTGTATCTAGTTCAGTGGTAGCCCCTTGATAAAGCAGTATATTGTAAACCATACCACTTTCACCACATAGCAAAAATGCTTTTATACCCCACGGACAGGGTTTACCTTTTACATATTGCTTCATTTGCAAATGTCCTTTATAGGGAACCATTTGTTCATCGACACTTAACCTTCTTTCAACCGGCAAACTATTACATTTTTTATTAATTGCATCGTATAAAGGACGAACTTTTATAAATTTATCTATATTTTTTTTTGGAATTTCTGTATTATCGATTAAATGAAAATTTCTACGTAATGTGAAAAATCGATCTCTGGACATATTTTCAATAATAATATTCACAGCAGTAGCATTCTCCCAAGTCCCAATATAAACGAACACGCGGATACTTTAGACACCCCATTATCAAATGAATCCCAATGAACTTTTTTATTTCATTACAGTTGGTGGGTTTATATCTAGTTTGCGAATTTTGTATGGAATATAAATTTGTATAATACACAATTTTTTCAAATATATCATCATTCAAATATTCATAAAAATAATCAGTTATAGAAGGCATTTCTGGTGGATAATTTCTTTCTTCTAAATCTTTCAATTTTAATTCTGGTGGACAAAAAGGAACTCTATCCCATTTTATATTTTTTTTTTCAGTTACACTAAAATTAATACTAGTCTGGTTAACAATTATCTCACTTTCTGTTTCATTCAGCTCGTCTTGGTCATCCCATTGTTCAAAATCATTTAATAATTGTTGCAGTTCTTCATTATCGAACTGATCTTCCGTTTCTTCGTCCGAAAAATCTAATTCTGATACATTACCATCACACAATAAATCAAAAATTTCATGTTCACGTAACCCTCTAGCTATTTTGAATAAAATAAATAATAAAATACTTATAATACTAAATACGGGGAGTAATAACAATAATATTGTTATACGGGCGTACGGTAGTACGACAAGATAACGAAGTGTCAAGTGACGATTATGATATACGAACGTTGTGACCCAATGTCCATTTTAAGAGACACGTTAAAAGCATACGATAAACCGGGTTTTAATAAACGGAATAAAGTGGGGATTGAACCAAAACAATTCAACGGTTGTTATAAATAGAAAAAAATAAAACAAGTCATTATCATTATCGGTTATTAATCTAGTAATATTTAAATATACCGATTACATAGAATCGATTACGACAAAATAATATCAGATAATAATGTGAATATTTATAGAAATACGTATAACACGTCATTTATAAAATTATTTTCGGATTCTATGGTATTTTTCCTACAAACTCATTATATAAGTGACTAAAATGCATCGTCATAGTAATTGTAATAAATAATATTTTGCCATGTCTCTTAAAGAGGACATGGGGTCTGAAAGGGTTTTAAAACAATTTTACAAACTACTATTGTCTTTTTATTTAATTAAAAAAAACGTTCAATGGAAGTATTTACAACTTAATTAGTTAATCTTGAAAATAAAAAACAAAAATGATCATCGTTAAACATCGATAAAAAGTTTAGTTAAAGGTCAAAAGATAATTCTAAATAATGTAATTAATTAGTAGTTTCATCTGAATTATATTATATCTGTGTATCATGTACATGAATATTACTTGAACTCTTTAATTTCTGGGTCATGCTCGTAAATTAATAGCTTTTGAACGAAAACAAACTGTATTTTTTACGAATTAAATCTATCTAGGTAATAGGTACTTATATAGTTTTGATATTTTTCTTGATTTCTATACAATTATAGTGTTTTCCAAACCTGTATGGTTATAATTTTATTAAGTTACCAAAAACATATAGTTTTAGTGAGTAATGTATTTTAAAAATTATACTGCAGTGTAAAATGTGATTTATTGTATATTTTATAATTTTTTTCGTCAGTATGCAAATATTCTGTTATTCATGCGTATAGGTTAGATAGTAATTGAGTAGATACAATAATTAAAATAATTAATCTAAATTTAATGGTCGATTAACCATTACCAATATAAAATATTATGTAATGTTATCTCAATCGTATTATTGTAATTTGTAATAACTATAATTATTTTTAAACGAATTCCGCAGTAAACATATCTAAATAGTAAATACTTATCATAATAACGGCAATTACAATATTGTATAGTACTAATTTAAAAGTTTGAATGCAATATTAAACAATTATTAAGCAATAACTATTTTTTTAATACAATAATACTTACATTTCGTTGATGCTGTATAAGCATTAAATAAGCAATATTAGCGTATTAACATCGAATTTAAATTGTATAGAATTTATAGATACTCTATAATATTGTACAATATAGATATAATTTAATAACCTCTATGAATACGGTTTCATTATTATTTATTGAAGTATCATACTCATAACTCATAAGTCTTTTTTTCCAAGTGTCTTTATTGTAATTGAAAAACATAATTCATGTATACATTTTATGATTCATGGTTAATATTATACTGTGGTTCATATAATCATAAATTATTAATTATTGATAATTTATCATTACTTACATCAAAATACTAACTTGTAGTATACCCAATTATAAATTGTTACTTACTGTAAATAAGAATTATTTTCTTGGGTTGTTATGTGATTGGTAGGTACCTAATGTAAAGATAGATTTTGATTTTAAGTATATTTTTATTCAAATTTAGAATACTGAAATGAAGATATAATATATCATGAATTTTTAAATACCTGACTATTTCTAATAGTTAGTACTAAATACTAAAATATAATCATATACATAATAGTCTATGATATTATTATTAAATCAATTATAACGAATACGACTACCTAAATATAATTATATGAATAAAAAAATAATACATGGTTTTGAAGACTTTGATATATACTGAAATATTTTTGTAAGGACAATAGTTATTAGAAAGTAAGTTTGTATTTATTGTTATATAATTTAATGTTCACTGATTTATCATTATTTGATAAAATTATTATTATAATTTATAATTTAACGTCTTGTAGTGTTATATAATTCTATAAAAATTATCCCGTTATCCATATCAATGAAATATAAGAATCCTAATATCTAAACAGGTATTTATTAAATTTAGTATTCCTACATTTAAATATTTACATACATATTATTTAATATCATATTTTCACAATTCATTATTTAAAATATTATGCATTTAATTTGATGATTAAATTGTATTATTATTTATTAGACAGGTATACTGTAAAATGATTTTGATTAAACATCATGATACATTTATGTGCAATTTCTTAACTCACGCAATGTTATATGAAACTATAGAAAAACAGGAAATTTATTTAATTTATTATTTTTTTTATATGTTAATAAAAATACTCAGCTCTCAGGTTATGGTCTTACACAATATTAGTAACATATTATATTATATTATTATCAAAACTAATTTACAACAATTTTTTTGTTCAGAATCACATAGGTCAGTACCTACTTAAAACCATAAATTATAGATTATAATTATTATTTTACTCAATATTATTTAATACGTTTTACCATTGATTATAAATAGTATTTATTATCAATGGTTTTACTGACAATGAATCATCCTAATTTATAAATTAAAGTTTTTATAATCAATGGTAGCAAATAGGTACATTTTTCTTAACCTATGAAAATACATCATTTAATTAAGTTTTTGTGATAATTAGGATTATTATAGATGTACAAATGATAAAGTATAATAATATATATTAATTTAAATCAAGAAGGTATCCTTTCTAAATCTAATTCACATTTTATTTTGAGAAGATTTGGATCAAACGCATATTTTTCTGCACATTGGTTGAATTTTAGTCCTGTGCTAGCTGCTTCAATCATAGCTTTTCTCATTCCATCGGAATCTATTGTTCTCAGATTGGTCACTAATCGTAATGCTGCCCACACTCTTATGTGAGCCGTGATGCACCCGTGGTTATAATTACCGTATTCACCACATTGATAATCCCACGGTAAAGTGTAATGGTATTGAGGCCAAAGGCTTTTATTTATGATAAATACCAAGTTTGTTTGAATGGAATACCTGAATCGAACAAAATTATTGTAATTAAAATCTAATTAGTTTAACCGTATATTTTAAGATTTATTAAAAGATTTTAAGCGATAATGCATAGATAATACATCGAATTATTTAAACATTTTAAACCAATTACCACTTAAGTTTTTTTGCTGGATATCATAATAAGATTTTTAGTCAATAGTTAACATAAATACTTTATAACTTATAATTAATAAACTTATATTTTTAACTCATAAAATTAATTTTATAATTTTAAAAAGTAGATATTATTACCTATATTTTATATGTTGGTTGGAAAATATTGTTTATAATAAGAAATTTTACTATTCTTGTGAAAATTATACACTTATTAGTTATTTGACTTATGATCAGGTATTAGGTAGAAAAAATTAAAAATGGAATATTGCAGTAATTGCGATATTTATACTATAGGCTATATTTATTGTTTATCAGAGGTTGGTACAGTGTTTATTATCTATATTATATAGATCGAAAGTTATGCACTGTAATATTGTATCATTATTTGTCATTTATACTCATTATTATGGATTATTTTTCTTTCAGTATATTATTGTTTAAAAATAATATTATCTAAAATACTAATGAAATATATCTTATTGGCTGCTATACTGTTTACTATTTATTATTCTATATGGTTATTGGTTACTATAGATCCTGGATGGGTGACCATCTAGGAATTTTAGCAACACACACGCCCCGCCATATCCTACCTAACCATAATCGTCGAAAGAAAAATAATATTTAGCTAAAATCTCTCCGAACATATAAAAAACAATATATTTTATATAAATGAAACAAATATATGTTTCTTATTTTTTAATAATAAAATTATATATTATAATGTTAAAATAGTTTACATATTTCATTTAATTACTTACATTTATTTATAACCCTCTTTGAAATTATGTTTTGAATTTAAGTAAGTAAATAATTTTTCTTCTTATAACACCAATGTGATAGTAAATATTTAAATATATTTACAGATAATAATGGACATTGCTCATTAATTATTAGTGCTCAGCTCCCGCCCCCAATACTATGTACAATGTAGGCCCGATACTGTAACGAATTGAAGCCCTAATTTATACATATATTTTTTACATAAAAATATTAGATAAAACATTTGTAGAACTTCAAATATTTCTATACCAGGCAAAATTATATGATTTACTATCTATTAAAGATGATTTACACTTATTTATTTATCTTAGTTGTAACAGAGGTAGTTTTATTCGATATTATATTTAATTAAAACATATATTACATGTTATGATTACAAGTATAATAAGTTATTAATAACAGACAACAGTCTAGTAAAAATATATGTATAATAATTCTATTTTATTAAAATATATAGGTACAGATATACAGACTGAATGTTTTTCTTAGCGTTTTTCTATGCACATTTTAAGTAATTTGATCGAACTAGTTGAAGCAAGCTTATTTTCAGTTGTTAAGATACCAAGGTAATTATGACGTCTTTAACAGTCAAAGCTCTTTGTTATGTTTTTAATTAGTTTCCAAGCCTATTAAAATCTCTTTCTGTTTTAGTTACCGTTGCTGGTAGTGTAAAAAGTATTTTATAAGCAACAGAAGTACCTACTTATAAAAATAAATTGTATACTATTTACATAAATTTAGTTTAAAAGTTCTAAAAAAAAATAATTGAAAAATAAAATGTGATTAAGTAATATGCAAATAATTATTTATAATTTTTACGCAGCTTCCTCAAGAATTCTAACCCAAGGACAAAGTTCTCACTAACTCTAAGATAATTTACTATTACACACCTATTATTACTATTTTTTTATAGTTAGGTAAAATGTTTACAGTTGCAACTTAAAAGTTATAAATGGTATACCTTATGTATAAATATTACATACGGTATTATATGAATTTTAACTATTTATATTTTAATAAATTAGGTAAATGAGTAGATTTATCAGAATAATTTTTTAGCTTTTTTTAGTATAATAATAGAACGAAATGTATTTAAAAATTACTTGTTAAGTGGTTCTAGTCCCCAAATGATCGTAGCCGCATTTAAAATCCAACTGTAATGTAACGATACTGTAACTCTGAAGAATCCAACAATGAAAATTGAACAAAGAAGTGACTCATCCCAGAGTTCAGATGGCAAAAACACGGTAACCATCAACAACAATGGAGCTAACAACCAGTAAAGTCTAAAGTGAAACATAAAAATTGAATAATTAATGAAAACTAAATGGAAAAGGTTTACCTTTTTTGCCACATTACAATAGGATCTTGCTCTAAATCTTTAGTGTCGATAGTTTTTAAAATTTTCTCGTGGTCAGGATGACTTGTAACAAATTTGTTTGTAAAATATGCATAGAAAAATCCTCGGTTTGGGTTAAATGGATCTTTTTCTGTACCAAAATGCTCATGATGCAATCGGTGTTCTAACACCCAGTCGTAAAGTGATCCCTGAAAATAATATTATTGTATTAGGATATTTTATACACTTACTCTTTGATGATTTGCATATACTTGACATATTAAGGTCTGTGCAAATGCCAAGAATACTCTGAGTACGATATTGGCTTTGTAACTTATATGTGCCCATAATCGATGAGCTCCGGCAGTCAAGCCGAGGACAGACACGTGGATAAGACATATTGCTATAAAAATAATTGCAATTTACTTTTTAAAATAGGTACCATAAATAGTATACTAGTAGTAAATAAATAAAAATATGAATAATTACTATACAATATAGTAGTCCATTTAGCTTGGAAAACTGCGAGGTAAAGTCCGACCAAAGCAGAAAAATGAAGGTATAAATAATAAAGAACACTTGGCCATCGCGTTTCTCTCGGTATTCTTATGTCCTTGTCCGTCATTATAAATAAGTCTAACCAAATTGACCGATTTTAAAATGTTTATTTATTAACGTCCGTTTATTGAAAATATTTATTGAGATTGATGTGTTTCAGTTATGGATTCAGCTACGCATTTCTGCAAAAAAATAAAATTTGGTATAATTAAATTAATTACAAGCATCATCCACAAATATTGATATCTATAAAATATATCATGTGCCAAATGTTATGCGTTATTTGTATAAAGTATAATTTATTGATTTACCATAAATAAACGTACTTGTCTTGATGTTGAAAAACTCTTCGTCGAAGTCCGGCGAACGACTGTACGAACGTATACACCTTTTGAAGGTCAATCGTATTCGTCGACCTGTTGGCTTTACATACATACGATTTGATAGAATAGATTTATAGTATGGCGTCTACGTTTGTCGCATAATAATTATTATGCGTGCTTATTTCATATATTGTACTTGTTATTTAGGTTAAACAATAGTTTATCCAAATAATGCGCATATTACCTATGTACCTACGTTGTCGAGTGATAATGATTTACCAAACGACTGTAATAATAAATGAAATCAATGTATTCCGGAAATCCTGTACTGTACACTATACTGTACATAAAATTAATAATTATACATAATATTTACCCGTTAGTCTCAGTCTTACATTTCTGAAAAAATATGTTCATAATGCTATTACAACAAGTAATTATAACAGATAAAGGTACAAGCACAGATATTAACTTAAAACTGCACAGTACCTTTTCATTGCAATTATTGTTACATAGAGATCCAATTTTGGTTTGTATATAAGTAGTGTTATTTTTACACAAACATTATGTATTTATTAGTGCATTTGTTGTAAGTCGATATGACAAAAAATGATATGATGGCACTAATGTAATTAAGCGTTTCTATATAATAATATGTACGTGACAAAAAAAGCCACAGCCTACCGATGCCATACGAATTTAACAGTGCATAACAATAAAATATCATGTTGAATCGACAATCGTTATTTGACAATTAACGCATTTGGAATTCTAATGAACTCATTAAAATTTTGCGCCTTTTAATGAAAGCAACGATGTATGTTAATTAGTCGTTAACATCAAAGTCTGAATTTTACTTTGCATGTGTTATAATACAACTATAATATATGAACAAATATCCTTATAGATGGCAAAAAATTTTTTAAAGAAATTTACCCATGTATACGGTATACATAACCTGCGTATACGTACCTCCATATTTTCAATTTGGTTATTAGCAGGGCTGTGCATTTAATACACTAAACAAATGTTAAATGTATGTATATATTTTTGCATTAAAAACAAGCAAAATATACTCTGAAAAATAAAAAAAAACATGTAATTACATTAAATTCACAGCATTGGTCATTACTCATTAGTGAAAGTGGAAAGTTATTCCTAAAATTAAAATTAAAAATAAAAATTTTCCTTTACCTTTATAAGGCTTAGGAGTCCTAAAATTCGGTACTATTCTGTTATCCCTACTACCACGACTACTATAGTACTATCCAGATAGTTCCGTATTTTAATACATAATACACATGAATTGCCATATTTTATATAATAATGTATATTATAATCTATAAACCTTGTATTAGTATAACATTTATTATCAGTAATCACATAAATTATCACAGTAGTGGAGAGTTATTTAAAATAGTACTATATCTTAAATCATGTATAAAACATAAAATCATCAAAATTATCAAAAAAACGGCAAAATACGATATTAAATAAATATAAATAAATTATCACAGTTACAGTTGCAAAAGTTTAAAAGTTATTTATTATTATATAAAACAAAAAGTCATCAAAATTATCAAAAAAACGTCAAAATACGATATTAAATAAATATAAATTATGCCGCGCCAATCGCGGCACCGGCGTGGTAGTCGAGATAACAGAATTGAGAGTCACGGTAGTCACGGCATCGAACGGTAGTAGTATCCATAAAAGTACCAAAAATTCAAATGAATATTACCTATTTTAAGTTTTATTTTTAACATAGTATTATACTATTATCTTTCATTCGTACATATTATGAAATACCATAAATTGGTTATATACGACAAATAATTATTATTGCGACGCATAGTGTTAGTTATATAATAGGCATATTTTTAGTACAATCGAATTTATCAATTGAACAAAACTAAACAATTTTTTCAAGAGTATCGTACTGATGAAATTGCTAACTATACCAGTAACTGCAGCTTCAGCAGGGAGAAGCTTTTCTAAATTGAAAATTATTAAAAACTATTTACGTTCAACAATTTCACAAGACCGTTTGGTAGGACTAGCAACAATTTCAATTGAACATGAAATCGCTGACGACTTGGACATTGATGATCTCGTAAAAGATTTTGCAGCTTTAAAAGCACGAAAATTAAATTTTTAAGTTGATGTTAAATGAATAAACATTTTATTTTAAATATGTGTAATTTTACTATTTTTACCTAATAAATATACCTACTATTATGTAGTTGTATATACACTATAAAAGTTTTACTTTAGTTCTGATTAAGAAAAAAAAATTGTCACCTATTTATTTGGAAGAAAAATGATTAGACCACAGGGGCGGCAAAATTGAGTTTTGCCTACGTATAAAAATCACTAGGGCCGGCCCTGCTTAGGACTTTCTGAGTAATCATATTCTGGATCATTGACCGGCGGGCTTAAAAATGCTGTTTGAGTTATTTAATTTGACATAGCTTCCTAATGATTAATATAAGCCATCATTATTTACAACTTTGTTAATTAAAAAAAAAATAATTTTAATTACAATTACAATAATATTATTACAATTTAGTCCTTAAAATAATACATATTAAAAAATAAATTGAAATAGCACATATATATTTATTAAATATTGGTACGCGTTTGCATAAATTATGTTAAATTGTCAATTTATTTAGATTTATAATCAGAGTATATATTTTTCATATAAGTAATTTTTTTTTTTTAATATTTCGTGTTTACGGGTATTTCTTTATTTTTTTTAATGAACTAATTTTTAAATCAGTATCAATTTTAATTTCCATTAATATTTTAATAACTTGGTGAATATGATGGTGGGGGGTTTATACAATTGACTACTGCAGGGGTGGCCAACCAGTCGATCGCGACACCCTTTCGCATTTTCTTGAATTTTTTTCAAAAAACAACTAATTTTTTTTTTTTTGTAAATTTGTAAATCTTTGTATATCGCACGAATATTTAGAAAAAAAGCAATAAATAACTATGAAAAACGACATTATATACAGATATCGAATAAAAGAAGTGTAAAACACTTGTACATAATATATATAATACATTTTTTTGTTTATTGACAACCATTTTTTTTTCTTGGTCGATCGTGACAACCTAGAAAATCTCGGAGGTCGATCGTAAGTAAGTCTATTAAAGTTGACCACCCCTGGGCTATTGAAGTGCATGTGAAAGTTTTCAGCTCCGTCCATTGTTCTTGGACTATTGTCTGGTTCACTAGCCCATAATTCTGGGTTCTGGCTCAAAATCAGCATCCACATCAATATAATTTTTTAATGTATAGTCTGGAAAATGCATACTGATGTTACATGGAGCTATTGAAATTTCGATAAATGCATCTGGAACGTCATTAGGTTCTAAATAAGGTAAACCGAAAAAATATTTAAACCACCTTCCAATTTCAAAATCATTTTTTTCATTTTTTTAATAAACTTTTATTTTTTTCAAACGCTTCAACTAACTTTGTGCTAAATGGAATTTACAACATACTATTTTATACTGCTGAAAACTCTCAAGAACAGCAATGTGTGCAGATTTTTCAAAATCTGCATGTAATATTTTACACAATATTTTTTCCTATTAACTGCATTGACAAGTTCATTATGGTTTTCCACATGGACACATATATTGATACTTGTTTTTTTTTAAAAAACAGTGTATACCAAAGGTAAATAATAATAATTTGTAAAAGCATGAATTGTATACAATTTTATCTGCATGAAATTTTTTGGCGCATACGTAAAAGTTCCATTGCCAAATACGTGTTCATTATTATAAAGCATTTCAAAGTTATTTTTACTGGTAAATAAAGTAACAGAATAATTATCATCACTTGAAAAAAAAATTGATTGCCTTTATGCAACAACGTTTGTTTCATTTAACAAAAATATTGTTAGATTATAAATAAAGCAATAAAGATTAAAGCTTGTCCCACATGACTCATGTATACTTGGTAAGTATTATAGTAATCGCGGTTATTATTATTACTGAGACTTGAGAGGTAACAATATTCTTGATTTAAGTTTTACATTTTTTAACAAAACTGTGAATGATATGAATAAAATTATTGTTCTTTACATTACTCACTAGTATCGAGTAATATAGTCAGTGATTACTATATATTATAATAAAATACTAGAATAATATATAAATGTACTAGTCATATAATATTATAATAAATAAGAGGAGGTCAACTTTACTGTTGTCTATTATTCAAAGTTCACCACCAGTACACCATTGTTGTCATTATTACCGGTTTATGTTTATTTCAGTATTGTTAATCTTAACATTTTATTTAGTTATACCAAATATGAGAATTTTTTCTACTATAAAAATATTGTAAGAGAAAAAACACATCGTTATAAAACTAGTAAGTGCTCAACGCTTCACCCAGAATCTAAAATATTATTCATAGGGACTTTGCACCATCACCATTATCTACATTATTATTATTTATTTTCAATATAAAATTTAATTTTAAAATATTTATTCCACAAACTTATTCACGCTATTCCAAGGAACGTTTTGGTAATGTTGATATAAACTTATAAGACTTATATAACAATAATACTTATGATATAATACTATAATTATTAATTACTAATAGTTTTATAATTCAATTATAAAAATCTATATAGAATAACATATATGCTGGCACAGTGACGTGTGTTACTGCTGAGAATCGTATACTAATATTTATCATTTTAATTCAAATTTTACGCATCGATTACAGTGACCTATCTAAAATATTCTCCCAATGACCCTACTCCCTAGGTATAAAACACTGCATTTTCAAACGTCAGTATTAATATTGTAGACTGTAGTAGTGTAGTCTGTAGTTTATAAATAATAATTAAAAATTACGAATTACATCAACATTTTTGTTTCGTCTTATTACCAATTAAACTTTGATCATCAAAATATCTTAATAATATGAATTATCATTTTTATTATATTGTATATAATTCTATGTTTATTACCAAAAATAGCGATATACAGATAAGAAATAATTTACAAAATAATTATTACGTAAACAAACGCTGATATTTCAGACAGCGGCAACCGTTTAACGTCACCTCTAAGTTTGTACTTGTGTATAAGCAGAATTTCGCATGCATAATGATCACCGCGAGGCTCGTTTTTCATCGCCTCTGTGGCTCTGTGTACTAAAAATAAATGTGGTATTATGGTCAGCCAGTAGCTGAAGCACGTTAAACAACAAAACACATAATATTGTTATTGTTATTTATGTATATTATTTATACACATATATATATGTAAATATTATATTTATTTTTGGATTTTTAAATGCCAATATTGTAAAGTTTAATTTTTGTTATAAAGAGAGAGGGAATGATTCATAAGTCGCTTCACTAAAAAAATACAACCAAAACCACAACTGCAATTTAATATACCTAATTTATTTATTAGTAAACAAGTCAATTGTAATTTCTTATAATGCATTAAAAACTCAATTAAAATGAAACAAATAAAAATAGGAAATTGTTGTTTATAAATGTATTGCAAAGGTTCATCAGGTACAATACTCCAATGTTCCGTATTATACACTTAAAATTAAAATTACTGATCCATTGGAATAAAAAATGTTTAATAGATAATAATTGTATATTATAATTGCATATTTGTAATGTACATAATATTTGCTATTATTATATCGAGGTTTTCACAAATAATAATAAAGAACATTCAAAAAATTCTTTTGCTGTATGAATATATTTAATATCATCTATCATCTAAATATGGCATTTAAATCGTACTATTTAAAACAGTTTATATTCCAACTGAAATTGTGTTATTGTTTACTGATAATCGATAAAACTTATAAGAAGCAAACTAACAAAAAATTATAAATAATACTACGTCGATAAATAGCTAAAAATGTGCATGCAGTAAACTCGTGTAAGTATATAAAAGAAGAAAATTACGATAAATTTGACGATTACAAATTGCATAAATTTAAAAATCAATCTATAATTAAGTAATATCTAGTTACACTATTTTAGATAGTGTGAACTCCATATTGTACATTAAACAAGACACGTATCCACTTAGGTATGCAATACAAATTTATTAATAGGTATTTGTAATATTTAAATGAATATTTCATTCACTATAAATTCTCAGATAAAGTTGTAATTTTTTTTTATATAATAATAATTAATGACTATTGTACTTTTTATTTCTACTTATAAATTAACCTATTATTATTAATTAAATTTGAATGTTTTGAAAGTGAAATAGACCACTACCTTTTAAACTGATAATGATATATAACTATATGATATTTTTTCAAAATTTGATATCTAGTTATTATATTCATTTAACATTTTATGAGATTTATTACAATTTATGTAAGTAGGTATTGCAGTAAGTAGCATGTCTCATCAGTCATCATATGGTAGTTAAAGCCTATCGATACTCATTTGACCTCATAACAGTACATAACACACCTACTGTTAACTTACAAATTATAAATATACGAAATCATACTTAAATAATCAAGTAAAGACAGTAAAGTAACTTAATAGCACTAAAAAATGTTGTAAATACAAAACTCATATCATAGAAAAATATAAATAAAAAAGATATTAATTAGGGCAAATACTGTATAAACTATAAAATAATATTCATTCGATTATCATCTCCATAATTTCTATTCATAGTTCATAGTGTTCATACATCATTAGGTAGTTGATAAAGTGCTTCAATTCTCAACTTCGAGAATGGTTTTGGATAGCAAACTGAATATTCTTAGTAGGTACTTTAAAAATAATACTTTTTTTTAATCGAGAAAAAAATTGTTGACAAAATCGGTTTTTTTTTTATTTACTCAAAAAGGAATTACAGTAGATATTTGAAATTTTCACCAAAAGTTTATATTGTTGTTTTTTATTTACGATAACATTTTTGAACTATTGTCTATTTGTAGTATCTTTATAAAAAACTTTCATTTATTTAGTTTTTTTTTTAATATAAATGTTGATTAAAAATTATTTGCTGAGAAAAAATGCTAATTGAAAACTGAATACGAAGCTCATCGTAAGTTATTAATTTCTCAATTAAAAAATATCAAAGACAATTTTTTTTATAAGCGTTTAATTAAAATGTTTACAAAATTCGTTCAAATCGTGAAAATTTGTAAATTATTCCCTATATTTTATTGCAGCAGTCAATTGTTCAGTTGAACATATTAGTATATTTCATATATAATGTTTAATTTATTAATTTATTTACAAATTAATATTTCACACCTTAGTTGTTAAATAATTAGGAAATAGAAAATTATTACATAATAAAATAATAATATATTAATATTATATATATATAACTTTACTATTATTACTGTATTATGGTTAAACGTTTGAAAATATAGCTGTTTAGGAAAAAAATACCTTTTCAAATTGTGTTTCGTATGATAGTATACGATCGTTGTTAATAACAATTTATCGTGACCACCTATGTCCTATAATATTAAATCATTATTACTATAAGATTCTATAAACTTTTTTAATTAGTCTAGGTAGATATATAAAATAAAATATTTATATATCATCATCAATTAATGCATTATTCATTTTTATACATTTAAATTTTTTTTTTTTTTAGACAATATAAAAAGTGGCAAGTGCAACAGGTTTATAACACTTCAACGGTCCAAAAAAAAATCTATGGCATTAATCATTTATATTTTGTGAAAATAGTATCAATATTTTTAATTTATAAAAAACTAAATTTTAAGTTTCGATTAAAAATTATAGTAAATTTACTTATTATCAAACTAAAAGATAAGAATAATATGTGTGTTCTCTCGTTATTATTTTACAATATCATATTTTTTAAGCAAGTTATGAGTGAGAAAAATATAAAAATTTTAAATCCTCATTACTCGCTTAAAAATTATAATATTAAAAAAATTAAAAATACAATATTAATATTTATACCTTTAAGTTAAATAATAGGTCAATTGAAAATTCACTATAATACAATTTTTATAAACACAACATTGAAAGTGTTAATCTCAAATTTTGGTACCTATGTTGTCTACAAGGCCGTAACTGAAAAAAAATGTCGGATGGGGGGGCAACATTTTTTTTTAAATATAGATACTACAATTTTATAGTCAATACACTATATTCACCACTAAAATGTTTCTACTTTTAAAAATGTTGGGGGAGGAGGGTCCGAACCCCTGAACCCTCCCCGCAGTTACGGTCTTGGTTGTCTATGTGTAGATAAATACCACAATGTGGGTCTGAGTTCCCTTAAACTTTAAATGTGAACATGATAATTTCTTTACTTACGGCTTTACGGCTCTATAATATGTGCATCAACTGTAATCATCACCACACTTATTAAATATTGTCACTAAGATAATTAAATAAATTGTACTACAATTATATATTTATAAAAAAATAATAATAATTGTCCCTAACCTACAGGCTACAGAGTACAGAAGTGGTACCTTTGTAATCAAAGACTGGAAAATAAATAAATAATTAAGTGGTGATTGTTCTTTAAGAATTAGTTCGAGTTTGCGCTTAAATATAATATAGCTTAATATTTATTACCAAACACGCTTAGATTAATTTAAATAATAAATATACCTTACACTTGGATGGCGAACACTAAAACAATATTTATAAAATATATAACTAATAATTTGAACTTTGAAGTGAATATGACAAATTTTTTCGAATTCATTTCTTAAATTACCTAATGAGAAAATCAAAAAAATAATAAATAGTAAACGTTATAGGTACATTTACAGACCTCAACTTTCAAGACAATGAATATTTATTATAATATAAGCTTTTAATGCTATTTTTTATATTGTATAAGCAAACCCTTTTATTTCAAACGTTAAGGTTGCTTTAGTACAAAACTATTCTCCAGAGCGGTAGAGCTGTAATATATATTAGTATATTACCATAGATACACAAACACAATTATTAAACTATCGTCCATCATAATATAAAAATGTTCATGATTTAAATAAATTATCAATTATCATCATAGGTATTCCACATTTCTTCCTCTGTTCAATACAAATTTAGGACTTGTCAAAAAATAGGATTAAAAAAAATATAGGATAGAAAGTAGAAACAAGTACAATTTATTAAAACCTATTTACGAAAATCAAAAAATTTTAAATACAGGATTTCAGATAACTGTATTTGCCGAATCGCCGCTGCATTGATACCAACGTATTCGGTTACTTCACAGCACAAACTTTAAATTATTATATTAAATCTTGAACAGTGGTTATGATCGCGAGGCGTCAACAACATTACAACTACAGGTCCGCCATCCGGTATTCCGGTCGCCGGTGCCCGGTAGTCGGTAGTCAGTACCGTTTTATCATTGTTAACTGTTGTACACTCGTACCATACTACCATAAATACTTCTAGAGAAATAAAATAAAAATATTGTTTATATTGTGTCGTATACAGTCATAAATTACGACTACGAACTACGAATTATATTGTCTAAATACGATTCGCGGACTCGATTCTCAAAGAAGTGTGTTCACCGATAATATTATAACAAGTACTATAACAATTATACCTACTAGTTACATAATAAAATATAATATGAATATAATTGATGTAGTCATAATTAAGGCACTTATGCAAATATTTTTTATTCCAAATTCCACACGAGGCCAAGAGAATAACGAAAATTGCCTAAATAAACATTTGTATAGAAAGCTAATTATTAGTAAAGCGTGGTACCGGTGTAATTATTATATCGGACTGAACGCTAAAGAAAATGCGTCACATATTTTATAAATACAATATAGTAAAATAATGTGAGTTAGTGACTCACTGCATATTTCACGAGAACGCGAGACCTGTTGTGATGTTTGGACTAAGACAGCTGCAGTGTAGTCTTAATAATCTTGTTTATATTTTCGTCCGCGTTCCAAAGATGCATATTGTCTGCCGACAACCACCTTTGACCCGACCATAATCTGAATTTCCGAACTTCCTTAAGGTATATAAAATCAATTGCGGTACTCAACTAATCATTAGTTCAGGTGAATTCACCGCAACCAGTGAGAGGATGAACACTGCCGGAGATATGGTAGCTCCCGGAGACGTGGACTCCGAGGCCAACACGATGATGGAGGTAAATTGCTTAGAAGAAACTTAATATTATATTTTTGAAAATTGCATCTCGGTTGATTTATTCAACATGTTATAGTTGTTTTTATGGTTTATATGTGTAAATATGTTGAATAGTTTTATAATACTTGTATTTTTTTTTTAGACCGATCTCAATTCAGTAGACAAAAATAAACAAGACAGGGTGAATGATTTGAGTTCTCTCGAACCAGTAAAGATTAATATTATATGGGGAATTGTATTATTCTTTGTTGCTGGTCATTTGTCAGCTATTTATGGATTATACTTAGCATTTACATCAACATCATTACTCACAACAATATTTGGTATGTTTATATTTTTATAAATACTAATTTTTAAACTTTTTAATTATTAGGTTCTAACTTAGTTTTTTTTTATTCTAATTTTAAAGTTTTAAATTATTATTTTATTTAAATTAAAAAAATTGTTTAAAATATTTCCTTAATTATAGTAATAACTAATAATGTATATACCATTTAAATGTTTGTACTATTTAAAATAAATGAAGTATCATATTGTTTTCTATAATGTAATTTAAAAACTTATTACACTTAAATTTAACTTAAGATATTACAAATATAATAAATTACTGTCTGTAAATATTATTTATATAAAATTTTTTGGCATTTTAATGATTTAAGTTTATATTATAAAAAATTACTAATAGATTGCATAATACTTACAATTTATATTTTTAGTTATTAGAATAATATATATTAATTAAATTTTTTAGGATTATTTTCATGGATATTATCAGGATTAGGTGTAACTGCCGGACTTCATCGTTTATGGTCACATAAGTCATACAAAGCAAAATGGCCTTTACGATTTATTTTAATGTTGATGAGTACCATGGCATTTGAAGTTAATATAAATTTAATGGAAAAATAAAAAAAAATTACTTATCATAATTATTTGTTTATTTTTAATTTTTAGAATCATATTTACGAGTGGTGCATGGATCACCGAATTCATCACAAATACACAGATACAAATTCAGATCCACATAATGCTAAGAGAGGATTTTTTTTCTCACATGTTGGGTGGCTTGTTGTTCGTAGACACCCAGATTATTATGATAAATGTTTAAAAATTGATATGTCCGATTTAAAAAAGGATTCTATTGTTATGTTTCAAAAAACGTAAGATCCAATTCTTAATAGTTGCATTTATGACTAAATAATAATTGTGTAATTTGTAATAATCAAAAATTCAAAACTTATGTGTTTCAGATTTTATGTTCCATTACTATTATTGTTTTGCTTTATTCTTCCCACAATAATACCTGTTTATTTTTGGAACGAAACATATGTTAATGCATTTTTTACTTCAACGATGCTACGTTATATTTTCACTTTAAACATGACATGGTTAGTCAACAGTGCTGCTCATATCTGGGGTAAACGTCCCTATGATGCGTAAGTTATTAATACTTGCTTCTATTGGTACCTATATTTATTATTTTTCTTACTTTTTAGATCCATTAATCCATCTGAAAATCTATCTGTGTCCCTTGGAGCTTTAGGCGAAGGATGGCACAATTATCATCATGTTTTTCCATGGGATTACAAAGCGGCTGAACTTGGAAATTACAGAGCAAATTTGACTACTGCATTCATAGACTTTTTCTCACTTATTGGTTGGGCATATGATATGAAAACTGTCTCAAATGATATGGTTTTAAAACGTGCCAACAGGACAGGAGATGGTTCACATCCTGATGGAGATGGAATTTGGGGATGGGATGATTCTAACATTTCAATTGAAGATCGAAAATTAACAACTGTCATTAATAAAAAAGATGATTAAAAAAAATAGTCAAGTTATTTTTATACCTTCTGGCGCCTAGCCTTTATTATTATAAAATGTAACTTATAATTTTCAATTTATATTATTGTATTTATATTAATTATATACGTGTATTTCAAATCTCTTTTTATACTATAAATGACTTTTTAAGTTATTTTAATCAGATTAATATTAAAATTGTATATGTATAAAATTGTGTTTTTTAAGTGAAAATAAACAAAGTGCGATTAAATTATATGTACTATTACTAGTGTTTATTTCAATTTATCCTGTAAGTGTGAACTCAATAATGATTATTATTGCCCATATCTGAGCATCAAGTGTAACCATCACTACACTTAAATTATCGTGATGGTCTTCAAAAAAATTATAATATAAAATTAGGTATAGTTAAGGTATATGACTTCTAGAAATATTGTTGATTTGTAACAGAAGACTGTAGAACTAGATAATGTTTCTATTCAGAAAAGTGGTGATTGTTTTTTAGTGTTTGGGCATAAATATAATTAGTAATACATATTTACCAAAAACAACTAGATTAATTTAAATTATAGATATACTATACATATGAGTTGGTTCTAAACAACAATTATAATGTAATATTAACAAACCTCGAGCTCTGATATGATTTTCATAATTTTTTTTTTTATTACAGTAAAACTTCGGTAAATTGGAAACTCTGGTAATACGGAAAATTTCTTTGGTGCTTTTTTTCAAATTTAATTTTTTTGAACCCCGTCAAAATGGAAACCCTGTTAACACGGAAAAATTGGATGGTCCCAAGCGATTCCATTTTGTCGAGGTTTTACTGTATATTATGAATATTTATTTTAACATAAGTTTATATCAATAATAATATGTATCTTCTTTGTAATTAGAAAAAAAAAGTTTGTATAAAATGTAAGCCTAATAATTATTTATATTTAAATATTATATTTTAAATGATTTTAATTTTCATCACAGTTAAAATATTTATAATAGATCGTTTTAAATCATGATAAATAAAATGTTTTACTTATAAAGATTAAGAACAGTTTAACCAATTAAGTATTATCATAATATACAGGATGTAATTAAATGTGATGAGTAATTCATATATTATTAAATATTACAAATTTACTCCAATACTCTACTGATGGGTTTTTGTAAAGGACACAACACTATATTAGTGTATATAAATAATTTAAATAATTTTCACATTGTCATCAAAACAATACAGCCTAGAATTTAGAGACAATTATTAATAATTACAGATGGTGAAACTTAAAACATGTCAAATAAACAATGCAATTGTCGTGAATTTAAAATATGAGCCATTATCTTGGTGATGAATGTGTTGACAACAAACAAATTAAATTTTAGTCCATAAAAAAAGATATCAGATATTGTTATGTATTCATTAATACTACGATGTATGGCTATAAAATATAAACCATAATGATTATGTATAAACAAATAAACTTTAATCGTGGTAAACATAATATTAATATATACAACATAATACACACGGTGGCACTCAGATTACAGTTAACTGATACATAATACAAATTTAAAATACATAATTTAGTTTAAGTCATTCATCCTTGCTTGTTAATAATTGTAGCAGCTTCGCGATCAGATTGTGGCAAATCTTTGTCGTCCCAACCCCATGACAATTGAGTATCTGCTCGTCCACTTATGCCAGTACGTTCCACACGTTTACGTACAGTATCGGCTGATACGGTTTTCAGGTCATATGCCCATCCAATTTTTGCAAAGAAATCAATGAATGCAGTTGTCATATTGAGTTTATAATCACCCAATTCTGCCGCCTTGTAATCCCACGGGAATACATGGTGGTAGTTGTGCCAACCCTCTCCCAATGCCAATAAAGCTACAGCTATATTTTCAGAAGGATTTATAAACCTAAAATAAATAATAAAAGATTAATTTATATAAAGTTCAATGTCACCTCATTAGTTATTGAATTACAATAATAACTTAATCATTACCTGTCATATGGTCTTCCACCCCACATATGTGCAGCACTATTTACTAACCATGTGACATTAAGCGAGAAAGTATATCGAAACATAGTGGCCACAAACCAAGAATTTGCCCAACTTTCGCCCCAACAATATACAGGTAGCATTGTAGGTAATATAAAGCACAACAATGGCATCAGGAACTTGTAATACCTGTAATTTATAATTAATAATAATTAATATTTATGTTCGAAAATACAGGCTGCTGCCCCAAGTTATAAACATATTAAACATAAAAGATTAACTTATAAGTACATAATATGTACTTATATTACACAAAAATAATTTTTGATTGCATAGTACTGTCCACTCTTTTTTTCAAAATTCAATAATTTTAAGTAAACAAATTATTATAATTACAGTTATATATTAAAATAGATCAATAATATAATAATTTATGCATTATAAATGTTTGCTATAAAATAAAATCGCATTTTATTTTGATGATTAATATTAGCAGTGCTTGTGCTTATACAAAGTTAGTTAATAATAATTGTATAACAGTTAAATTTTAATAAAAACATTACTTTTTTTGGAAGGAAACAATTGGATCTGCTAGTAAATCAGTCATATCAATACCACGTCCTTTTTCCATAATTTCTGGGTGTTTACGGCATAACAACCAACCAACATGAGAAAAAAAAAATCCTCTGTTTGCATTATGCGGGTCTGCATTTGTTTCACTGTACTTGTGGTGTAGTCTATGGTCACGAGCCCATTCATACACATGGTTCTAAAATATAAGCATATTGTTAAAACCAAAATAAATTTCCATGATATACATAATTTAATAAAATCTTTGTGAATAACTAATAACTACAGATAGTTTTATAAATTATAATATTTATTATATTATAAATATAACCTATTCTAAAACCAAAAAATTACATAAAGCAAAATAATAAATGTAGTAAAATGTTACTATTGAGAAAAACTATTGTACAAATATTATTTAAATAATCTAACTACATTAAAAAAAATTAACAAAATTAATATTTATTTGAATTATAATAGTTACTCGTAGTAAGTTATATATACAACTTAATTTAAAAAAAAAAAAGAATGTACTTGCTAAAGATATGATGTACTTTCTTTGATTTGTAGATTTTTAATGTATAAAGGTATGTAAGTATTTTATTGAATATATAATAATTAATTATAATTAAAAGAAACAAAACAAACATTAATTATTAACCCTTTGAAAAGTATAGATTTAAATTAATATTTTTTTGTTATGACTTATAGAGCAGTGATCCTCAATCTGGGAATTGATATATATAAAATAGTTAGTATCATAAAAGGATTGTCAGAAATCTAACATTATGATGAGTCAAAGACTAAAAAGATTGAGAATCACTATTATAGTGTAAAAATTCTTTTGAATTTTTGTTGTTTCTGTCTTCAACACATTTTTACTAAAAGACTATTGATATAACAACTATATGTGTTAGATTAAAGATTGTGCTATCATGTATCTGCTATCATAAGAACATTTTTTTTTTTGTTATAAAACTGTTCACTAAAAAATAAAATATTTTATTAAATATTAAGTATAATTTTTTGATAAAAAAATACTCTCTGAAACTATCTATACAAAAGCAATGAGACTCATTAAATGGTTATTATTTTAATCTTTTGTTATTTACTGCAAGAAATATTTATTTGACAAAAGATGTCAACAAACAACTAAAGTAAGCATATAAATAACATTTACATAAATGCTTTAACTATAATAGAAGCAATCAGTTTCCAATTAAAATATTATTATAAAAAGCAATATATACATGAAAGATATATTATTAAAATAGTAACCATAATGGATGATAATTTTATTAATTTGTGTATAGGTACTATTACTAAAGGTAATAAAATATTAAAATAAATGCAATAAGTATAAGACACGTTTTATACGCGAGTAATTTAGAAATTCAACTATTGGCTCTAATTCACTCATCTATTACTAAAAATGCTTAAGAGGACATACTTATATTTAAATATTCCATATTCTGTGCCTAATCTGTTAAAGATGAGCACTTTCACCGACATAAAATACAGTCTAAAATAAATGAATTAAAAGATGAAAAAGAATTGTTTTATTTATATTTTAAACTTAATGAACTGAAGATAAATAATATAGTATCATAAATGTAAAATTTATAATATAACCTAATAACCTAGGTTTACACAAGATACTTTAATAATGTACTTCGAAGGATTTTTTAGCAAAAACCACAAAACAATGAATAAATTGTTTAACATATTACAATGTATATATGAATCATATATTTATATTTTATTTTATTTCCAAATAAATAATAAGGTAATTTGAATAAAAAAAAACACAAGTTTATAACTAAATGGTAGTTTACCATACTAGGGATTTAATACAGGTTTAAGTAAGATAATAAAAACCAAAACTTAATTAAAATGAGAAAATTACTTACAACCAGATGTCGATGGTCAAAATGTTATTTTATTACAGACAATAGTACCTTCAGTTTTTTAAAGCAGGTAAAGATATCTCAAATTTAATTAAATATTTTTATAAAATCAATTAGTCTAAATTAATGTATGGAACTAAAAACATAAATAATCATTGCATTCAATTTAGGTCCTGATACATCAATCTATCAAATTGCACTGAAAAAAATGTATTATTATTCATTGAAATTGTAGATAAGTTCATCATTAAACTCAAGAAAATAATAAACTGCTTTGTTAATGTTATAAATATAAGTTAACAATTAATATTTCATTTAAATTATCTAAATTATTTAATCTTTAAATTATATTAAGTACACATATAAAATTAGCCAAATAAAGTATATTTATATAATGTTTCAAACAAAATTAAAATGATTAATATTTAACATCAATACATAATATATTGCCAGATTAAAACCAAGTTCATATAGCACCATGTTGTGTAAAGTTGAGTATATTTGATTTATAGGTATTATACTTATTAAAATATCCAGTTTGTTACTCAGGAGAAAAACAAATTATATAAATTCAGATTTCAGATCAATGGGATAAAAATGATTTAAATTAAAACAAATTTCATGAGTAAAACATAACTCAATTTTTTTTTTCAATACTTATTTAAAATAAGTAATGGTTAATAAATAATAATAATAACAACAAAAAATACCTGAAAAGCTATTGTATTGAATATAATTAATATCACACGTAATGGCCATTTGGCTTTATACGCCCGATGTGACCAAAGTCTATGAGCTCCAGCTGTAATGCCAATTGAAGATACTTGATACATCAATATTGCTAAACAAAAAAAAATATAAACATAAATATATTAATAGGTTATATTTAATATTGAGGTTGTTTAACATACCAAAAATAGTTGTGGCAATTTTAGCAGAGGTAAACATTAGTAGCACACCATAAAGAGCAGCCAAATGAAGGTAACCAAACAACATGACATTGCGCCATACAATTGCTTGATGATGTCGTTTCCTATTTGGTTGGGTAAGATGTGTTGTCCCATTATAGGTAATTTCTTTGGATTCGTCCATAGTTTGATTTTATTATCTGTGAATAATATAAATTTGAATAAAAATAAAACCAAACATAAAGTATATTATAACTATAATTATATTATATTAAAAAAAAGTAAATCAAACTGAAGTAGATAGGTTAAGTAGTATTTTATATCAGATTTTAAATTAATATTCTTATGGAATTTTGTATTCCATATTAAATTAAAATTAAACATGCATTTAAAATATTTTTATTAATTTATTTAAATAACTACCTAGTGGCTAGTATATTAGTATGCTAGTTACTGAAGTATGAACTACACAACTTACAATATATAAGAACAAAGTTTAAAATTTATTGACAATTAATATCTCAATATTTTAAATATTTAATTGTAAACTAACAGTCCTACATCCTGAACTTGTGAACCATGCAATATATATTTATTTTTTATATTTATTTAGTTATAAGTTAGTTATTACATAGAAATACAAAGAAAAAAATGTCTACGCGTATATTATTTAGTTTTAACCAAAATAAAGATCAAAGGTATTAATAAAATTATTTTTTAATATTTATGTCAGAATTTAATTCTTTTTTTTTTTCATTAAATATTAATATATTATGATTATTTTAAATAAAAACTAATTGCTGCTTGGTAACTTTAACATTTAACAAATCATCATATTTAAAAATATATTCTGAGAAGTATAATAGGTTTAAGATAAAACTAATTATTAATTATATAACAACTATGACGTGACAGAATGTCATGCTGATATCTACATTAAATAAATCACATATTATTGTATTAACATATAAGAAATATTCAATTGTGAAAAAAGTCTTCATTAACTACTTTTTATATAAAAAAATTGAACAATCTTATGACTAAAACCAAGTTTGGCAATATATATATGTTTCTTGACAACTTTTTTTTACAATGTCAATTTCATGAATTCATGAATTTTAAAAATAACCGAGAATTGGACAAATAATCACAATAAATATGAGTGATAACGATAAGTTCTGATTTTGATTATAACAATAACCAACTATAATAGCTTCTAAGAAGTGACAAAATAATATTAGATCAGCAAAGATCAGACAATGTGTGGGCTACACATTTTGTTGGTCTTATAATAAAGATTAAGAATTTAAGCTCTGTACTGAAGCCCACTCCAAATTATTTGGATAAAAGTGTACTTTGAATAATATTGTCTAGGTACTTTATGTTTGTTGCACAAATATAAAAATACTTAAATACCTATTGGCTATTATACTTTATGAAAACATTGAAAACAAATTTATGCAATAGTGTTATAGCTGTGAGACGATGACTCTACCCCCCCCCTTTATTTCGCTATCAAAAGATTTTAGGACTCCAACCCCCCTTCAATTTATAAAATATATGAGGCTTATAGATATTATTAGTATTCCGTTGCGCGGGAACTAGTGACTGCAGGCGGTTATCGAGAAACGTACTACAAACACCGCTCACTCTCACCACAAAATCTAAACATAACGATAATATTCGGTGTGAATTCAAAATTCGAATGGATGAATTCTACGCGGGTACGCTCGCAGAGCGCACGACGTACGGAAATGTCGATTGGTGGATAAGTGATGGGGTGGGGTGGCGCAAACGAATCAACCCGAAGGAACGATTAAAAAAAAAAAAATAGAAGAAAAACCTCGACAGTTCGAAATTTTTCTGCGCGGAGGGGCGATAAGGGTGAGAAAACCAAAGATAAAAAGAAACTAGATAACCATTATACATTTTTTATTTTCTTATCATGACAACGACACAACGAGTGGGCACCTACGACGAAGACCGCCGCCGCCGCAACACACTCGACACGAACGCCGTTGCCATTTCAGCGAACAACACGTGCCCAAGGTCGCAACACTAGAGTCGCACAAGCGGTGACGGCGGCAGCGGTTGAACACTTGTTGTAGGCTCTACAGCGGCGGGCGGGCGGCTACAGCAGTCCTCCGTGTCACGTGTACGGTCGGTCGGCCGGGCGCGCGCGCGCACGAGCCCGCTCGCTCGCTCACCGGCCGGTGGACGAGGGTTTTGCTCGCGCGAGACGCATAAACGTCATAAACACGTCTGTACGTACCTGTAACAATGTACACCCTACGACTGGACAACGACGACGTTCATCACACGACGACGACGACAGATTTCCCGTTGGGGACGGGGTGCACGCGACGGGACACCACCGGGCCAGACGTCCGGAAGTCTTGCCGGCCGGACAGCGGGTACGACGTGCACACCTATTCGCGGACTCGGGTGGAACGATAACGGTCGAGAGAAAAACAGAATTAAACGGCAATGGTAGAACAGTACGATGGACGGACGGTTTGAAAGACCACGAATGCAATTTGGCGGCGGCGGCGACGTCGCGAACGCAAATGGGGGCGCTACCGGCGGAAGACGCGAGAAAACTCGTACTGCTGATACAGCGATATCGTACCGAGGCGGTCCCGAGTCGCGGCGGCGGCGTCGGATCCCTCCGTGCGATACGGATTTAATAATTCGGCCGGGAGAACCGATACAGTTTGGGCCGCTTGTGCTGCCGCCGGTAGCGGCCGATCGAATTATTTGCGCCAAATGCGCCACCCGGCGCCCGGTAGTATTCAAAATCAAGCGGTGTGCCGGTGGTTGAGTCGGTGGGTGCGCCGACGCCGTCGCGACGATGACTGTGACTCATCTGCTGGCCGAAAATAATGAATTATGAGCGCGATTTTTGTTTTTTTGTGACATCGCCGCAATCGGTGGCGAATCAACAGGCTTTTAGCGATTTTTTTCACGTCGCAGACTTCGGTCCGACATTCCGGCCGAGATGGCCGATGTTGTAGTCGCGTAGACACGTACCCATATAAATCGCGGATGGGGTTCACAATAGCCCCACACATATTATTATTATATTATGATATATATATATATTGTGATATCTTGTTTGAACTTGAACTTCGAATACAGTTGAGAATTTGTTCGCTTAATTCATTGTGAATTATAGTGATGTTAAAATTTAAAGCATGTGTGAAAATTATTTGTGTTAGTGGTGGAGGGGAGACGCAGTCATGTCATTACGATATTACTGGAGTCTTGTGAATTACTGGACGTATTTTCCTGAGCGGTATATGTCACGCACACACACTAATTATGTTTTACACGTACTGAGCATAAAATACAATCATTTCAAACGCGTAAATATAATTGTGTTGTAAATATATTTTTATAAAAAAAAAAACAGGCCTTTTTATGTACCAAATTTTTGACGATACAATTTAATTTTTTCTTTAGAAATCCAAATACTTCCCCAATTATCCCTACGTCACCCTTTCGAATAATTTTACGACTTTTTTTCACAAAGTTATTAAACTATAAAAATGATAGTATATATTAAATAAATAATTGCATTTTAGTTCAAAATTGTGCACGAACTAATCCTGGGAATTTAGCTAGTACAATATAAATGAATATCGTCATATCGACGTTATTACGTCTAAAATATAGGTACCTACTGTATGAAGTTCGATTGGCCATTGGCGGCGGCGTGACGCGATAGCAAAACTAACAGCCGTACGAGCGAACGTAGGCAGTAGGCACACAATATGACACATTATGTATTACATATTATTGACATATTGTTTACCGTACCGGCGTACCATCATTAAGTTTTATTATAATTATTACGTCAAAGCATATCGGTAAATTACGATAACGGATAAGGGAATTATTTTACGTTTCGTAAAAACGTTATTGTAACACGCGTAACTATTGGCTATTATTCCGATTTCTCAACGTAAGTTATAATATGTATTTATAATATAATAATGTCACATACTTTTTGGCAAAGACAATAATATTATAGTTGAACTCACGAAGCTACGGTGGTACACGATTTCTTAGTTCTTTCATAATGGATCAATTGAGCGGTCGCACATACGCCATAACAACCGTAACTATAAGTAATAATATTATATTATAAAGAGACACTCATACAAAGTGCAGGTGTTATACCTGTTCTATGAAATGTAAACAAAAATTATTCTAATTATAACAATGATACTTTAACCAAGTTATCTATGTGTACCTAACAATCTAATTTTTTCTCCGTTACCTATCATGTGTACCTACCAACACTTGCATTCCGAAGTGGCAAAGTCCTATAACATTTAAACATATAGATACTATATAGGTACCAATATAATATATTACATTTTGTGCAACTTTTTGTTTTATGGAAATACTATCATTATAATTTATAGCGCAAAATGAGTTGACGTATGATGATCACGTATTATAAATCAATAAAACAGGCGATCATAAAATAACCAATCATAAACATATTACAATTTACAGCTGATAGCCTGCTACACTTACTCGACCGATGTGGCGATGTTCAATGACACTTTTTTTTCGATCTATTCAATTGTAAGAACTGGCTTCAGAATTCATCATTTCAACTGTAAATACTATACACGTTCTGTGATACTAAAACCCTAAGATAACTAGCAATCACCGCGTCGCTATTACAAAATAATATATTTTTCACGCCAGTAAAATTAATTATTCTTTCTCATCACGACAACACGTGACACAAAGTTTGGAAATATAGATTATTACTATATTACCATTATTATCCTCTCGCACTCGACCGATCGAGGATGTTTTTGTATAAACTATAAATATATAAATATGAAGAAACCTCTAAATTGTAATTGTTAATCCTAAAAATTTGAAAATGGAAATAATAGTACCGAATTATGAAAACCAAAGTATTTTTGGATATTTCATTATGAATTAAAAACATTATTTTAACATTTCTATTCGCAGTTTTGTTGAAATTAACCCACTATAAAACAACATAGTGAGTAGTGACATTTATAACATATTATTAGGTATACACTGTTTGTTTGAACTAGCAAATATTGAGAAAATTTGTATTGGCTGTTTACGTATACACAATATACTATAACGCATTAAACACTCGATTACGCCAATTGACATTTATATAATTTACAATATTAATCTGACTGTTATTTTTTGAGTACGACAGTTATTTACAAATATAATTTTTAATTAAAGTTTTACCTAATAATTATTTTATTTTAAAAATTTTAAAGAATTTCAAGTTTAAATTACAGTATTTACTTGTTAAAATATAGAAAAATTATGTTTACTTTTATGAACCGTAAAACAATAACCTTAGAAAACATCCTTTTATTTTACATTTTTTCTAAGGGTTAAAAGGTTACAAGTCAATTAAATAATGCATATAACGATAACATACATATATATTATATATATTACACATTTATACTTAATCTTGATTTATTTTAATCATATAGGCACTTATTATGTAAGAATGTACCTATAATATAATAAGTTATTTTAATAAATATAATGTATTATAGTATAAGTGTATAACACAATAATGTAGATTTATATCAAAATCAAATGAATAAAAAGAGTATGTTGCTGAGAAAAATGAAAATATTACATCATATATTAATGTATCTATGATGATTTTTAGTTGTTACTTATTATATTCTTTAAACTTATCTCCAATAACGCGTGTATATATTATTATATAGGTACTTTTAACTTATATACCTAGTACACCGTACTTCAGTAATTAATAGGTAGTTATACTATTTAGTATTTTCTGATTTACTTTTCCAACTGTTTCTACTTATAATTAATTTGTTAATTTTAAATCTTTTAGATCTGAGCGAAACTCATAATATATGTATCACATATCTTGTACTTAATAAGTGATCTACTATAAATATATTTTCGATTCATAATAATATAAAATCGCATGATATTGCATTATTGCAATAATACTACTTATAATACCGTTTTTGAACCACTTATTAATTATTATCGAAATATATAGAATCTAAAATGTATAGGTATTAGTGTATTACGTAATTGTTGTTGGCAATTTTAGACGTTTGTAAAAAATATACTTTGTAGTATTGTACCTAGCTACTTTGTTATTTTAGTTGTTACTACTCACTATAAGTTCAATGTCATCCCTTCAAAAATAACTTAGCAGCATACTGGGTCATTTGATGTAGGCAATTAATTTTATCATAACCTTCACCAAGCAAAAGTATCAAACCATTGCATATAGTAGTATCATTAGATATAGTAGATAAATATTATAATATTGTATTTAAAAAATAAATTTATTATAAGTAAAAAAAAAAAAACAGTAAACTACTCTAATTTTTAAATTTTTATTTCGTTTTACAGTAGGTATACCAACAAATTTTTAATTCATTAAATTTAGGAACATAAAATATTAAAATGGATCTAATACCAATGTATTCATGTATAACATGTAATAATTTAATTTTGATGAATTAAAAATGTAAGACAACAAAATTTTAGGTATTTATTATTGTGATAACGAGTTGTTATTATACTTAATAAATATATTTTTAAATGACAGATGTAAATTTAGGTACTACTAATAACTATATCAGGGGTCGGCAATAGGCGGCCCGCGGGCCATGTCCGGCCCGCGGAAGGAAAAAATATGGACCGCCAAAAATTTTCTTAATTTTCCTATACATCCTATGCATCACTCCCCCTACCCTTCATAACAAAAATTAAACTAATATTGAAAATTTTTTGGCCCTCGAAATTTTTTTTTTTTTAAATATCTGGCCCTCCATATAAATTAATTGCCGACCCCTGAACTATATTATGGTTGATATTAGTAGCTAATTATTTACGACTTTAGAAATAATTCTAAAATAAAAAAAAATGAGGTAAAGTTTAAAACGTTTAATTGTTGTATTAATTTTAAATAACTAAAAATATTATATGTGACATTTATAATTACTTCTCAATGGCAATAAATAATAATTACAATCATTTATTATAATTAGCTCGTAAAATCAATCTTATTTAATTGCCAAAATGATATTATAATATAACTACTTTAAATTATAATTGTAATATTATGTTATCTTTTAAATTAAAACTTACATTATGCGTATATCGATGATAAAATAATTATAACATAAACATGAGTACAATTAATTTTTAGCGTGGTATACTGATATGGATAAGTATGAATTAACGTATATTATGCTCACGTATGTGAAAAGAGTATACAAAGAATATTTACATACCGTAATTAAATACATTTTTTTAGACTGTAATTAATTGTATATAGATACATAAAAATATATATATATATATATATTAATATTAATTTTTTTTTTATAATCAATGAGTTATTATTAATAAATAATAATAAATATAATCATATTATGTAAGCCGCGATAAATGAATACCTATAATATTGTAAGATTTATACATTTTTAGGCAGTGGCGCCCAACCCTATTACTAGGTGTAGCTGTCGCTACACCTTGAAAATAAGGGGAGGGTGGGTACTAGGTAATGGGTATGATAACATAAAATAATTAACTTGAAATATGTTCATTATTAATTATTTTTATAAATTAATGATAATGTTATTGTATTTTGTTCATACTTTATATTTCGTAAACCGTTTGAATTAAACAGTAAACCACCTATACTGTATACTATTTACATAATACTCGAAAATAAATTTTTATTTTGAAGGTTTTAATGAATTTAAAAATATAATGCCAGTTACATATTGGTATGAATGTATATTAATGTATATTGGTATATCTCTTTAAAAATTAATACACCTTATTAGTTATTCTGACAAAACACAGATTATATTGGTTGGTACCTTAATATTTACTAATATTATCAATTAAAATAATATGATACAATGTATAAAATAATATTATTTTGACTTTTGAGTTTATAAGGTGGTGGGTGGGTGGGTAGAATTATTTCTTGCTACACCTGAAAAATATATATTGGGCGCCACTGTTTTTAGGAATACTGTTACGTATTTATTTATTAAATGAAAAAGGAATCAGATATCCATCAAATACGACTCGATTATGTAATACAAATAGTATAACGGTATCAAATGAATTTATGCATCCCTATACTATATAATATTATTATAAATGGAAAAATAACTGTATGTTTGTCTGTTATATTTTAACGCCAAAATCTCTGAACCAACTTTAATGAATACATGAAATTTGATACAAAAATAGACCTTGGAAAAGACATAAGCTAATTTTGTGGTGCAGAAAAAGGCTTAAATGGGTTGAAACTTGAAATAGGGGTTTTAACGGTTCGTAGTCACACGTTATACATTTTACAACAATCCTAATATGAAATGATAACGTACCCATATAAAATTTTAAAGTCATATAGTTATTAATTCAGCTTTTACAATCGTGATATTAAAATGAGTTAAACAATTTAAAATTAAAAAAAAATATTAGTATAAGTTCCATGCTTTTATATTAGAGTTGATTTTAGAGCTGCGATTTGTAGTTTTTCGTCCATTTCACTGAATTTTTAAGTAAACTTCTACCTGCAGGTGTTCTATAAGGGCTATAAGAGCTATAAGAGGTAAAAATGGAAAACATTTTACGTTTTTTTAATTCTAGATAATTTAATCTTGACTGATAAAATATAATCACAGTATAATGTAGGGGTCACTGTAAATTGCGTCCCATTTTTATTTTTTTATGTAAATTGCAGCCCGGGTATATTTTATACATACGTAAATTGCGGACTGGGTATATTTTATATATACGTAAATTGCGGCCTGGGTTTAATTCGGAAATTATACCCGGGAGCCGGAAGTAATTCAAAATATTTTTTATTCATAGGTACGTTAATTGCGTCCTATATTAGTACGTAATTTATTAATTAAAATTAATTTTAAATTTAATCAACCGGTTTACCGATGTCCTATACATTAGTTGTGTAATCTTTGGTGACACATAACCTCCAAATAATTAATTTCAAGTTTACAACAAATTTAACAAAATAATAATAATACAAATATATTTATTAATTTTATTTTAAAACTTAAAAGTACCTATAAGGATTAAAGACTGTTGTTTTTTTTCTACTGTTTATTTCTATTGTCTATTTACCTAAAATCTAAATAAATTTTATAAATTTGTAACGTAATGTTTTAAACATGTCAACCCTGCGTCTAAGGTTTTTTTTGCAAAATCAATATTTTCCTTCTCATTTTTCAGACTTAGGACTGGCAATATAATTATATAAATATTGGTATGATTAAAAATATTGGTTTTGCTGTTTTTTGCTTATAATTAAAAAATATAATATTAGCAATTAGTAATAATATGTTTGTAAAAATCTGTATGATTAAAAATATTGGTTTTGCTGTTTTTTGTTTACAATTAAAGAATGTATTATTAGCAATTAGTAATAATGTGTGTGTAAAAATGTGTATGATTAAAAAATGTATTATTAAAAATGTGTAGTTAATAAACTGGTAAAAATTTATAAGACAATTCACGCACATATTCTATCCTAGAAATTTTTCTATAGGAATATCCCAGGCCACAATTCACGTAGGTATATATAAAATATACTCAGGCTGCAATTTACGTATATATAAAATATACACAGGCTCAATTTACATAGTATGACCTTTTTTGGTGGACGCAATTTACCGACTCCGTAATGTAGATACCAATAAGTACACCTTTTAGTCGTCGCTTCACTACCGCTAAGAACGTTCTAATATAATAATTTTTCTGTTTCATTTATTTATAATGTCGAATGAAATTTTGAGTGAAAGAAATCGCACTTTATTTGTAATCGATGGTTATAAATTTCGTTTCCATAAAAATTTAAAAAATAACATTGATCGATATTACTGTACTAAAAAAACTTGTACAGCATAATATATTCATTTAAATAATAACGTAATTATTAAAAAAGTTTTAAATCATAAAAACCACGAAAAAGATAGTGATGAAACATTAAACAGACAGACTGTAAGTAATCAAGTGAAACGTAAAGTTGTTGATGATATTAATGAGAAGCCGAGTAAAATTATTCATAGCCACCTTACACAAGACGTATAGACACTTTGATAACATACGATTTAAATATTCACTATGCTCGATCATCTATTATGCCAAAGTTACCTGTGAACTAGTCAGTATGTGGTCAGTAATTCTGGTTAATTTCAAAGATAAAATTGATAATCTATATAATATATGTAGACATACTCACATACACGATATACACATATACATATACAATATAATATGCATAATAGCAGAGGGTCATATATATTATATTTTTAATACCCCGCAACGACGGGTAATTCAGCTAGTATAATAATATAATTTCAAAAATAATCATCATAATTTTATCAGCTTAAAAAAAATGAAAATGTAAGAATAAAAATTAATTAGTTAAAATTTTACTCGATAAATCAGTAGTGTAACTTTTATATGACGAGGAGGAGAATTTAGATCTATGAAAAAAAACCTAAGTTATCAACAATTGTCAAAAAATGCTATAAGTACGGACTACGGAGATTTCCCACTCGGACATTTTTTTTTGATGATATATTTATACTGACTTATGCACCTAAAATGTGGACAATTGTAAATTTCACCGATTACAGGTATTCGATTTTGGTTCGATTTAAAACATGTATAAATTCCACCGGTACTTTTATTTTGACCTAAAAAACACGTTAACTCCATCAATTACAACTATTTTTTCATTAAAGCTCCATCTAATCATTATCAATCCAAATTTTAAATTTTATTTAAGTTATTTAATTTTTTACTTTTAACTAGCCGTTTATTATTGATAATTAAATAATAATAATGAAAAATATAAATATTTTAAAATGCTCATAATTCACTTAAGAACTAAAATATTGTGAAAATCTAATAAGAGAACACAGATAATGTTCTTACCTAAAAGTTTGATAATAAGTCAATTCACTCTAATATCACTGGTGAAACTGGTGAACGAAAATGTACTATGTCGTACATGTGTAAGACGAAGACAACACATTCGGGCGCGACGTCCTCTTATAGACATTCATGATATTATGTATTAATAAAAAAAATGGGCATGTTTCTGTTTATAATATAATAAAATATTAGCCTGCGTGTATGTATATTTAAGATACATTTAAAAATAAATATTGAAATGGTGTTTGGGAGTGTGGGGGTATAACCTTCACGGGTTTATTTGTCTTCAGCACCCCCAATAATTGAACTTTAGTTGCGTCTTCCTATATATGTAGTTAGACGATCTAATGTATTATAATGTAATTAAATAAGCTTTTGCATATAAAAGTTATTTTATTTGCTGTCTGTTTATTTAATCCAAACGGTTATAATATTATATCACAAATTATTAATTTATTAATTATATTTTAGGTGAAAATGCCGCGATATGGATACATCTACAGGGTTTTTTCTCTTGTACCTATGTCATGACTTCATGAGCTAAGGCTCGGAAGTTGATGCATTTTGAATTTTTTTTTGGAACTTTTTAGACAATGCTCTCCTGGCCACAAATGCGTGTGAATCTGATGAACTAATTTTAATTTTGCATTTT
The DNA here is from genome assembly GCF_020882245.1 of Rhopalosiphum padi. Taxonomy (NCBI): domain Eukaryota; kingdom Metazoa; phylum Arthropoda; class Insecta; order Hemiptera; family Aphididae; genus Rhopalosiphum; species Rhopalosiphum padi. Next base: position 40,105,979 of record NC_083597.1, read on the forward strand.
TTGAAGTTTATTACTTTTTAAGTCATTTTTTGACATTTTTAGGTCATTTTCACACAGTTTTAGTAATTTTTACTGATTTTTGAAACAATAATATATAGTTATTTTGAAACTCTCGTGTGTTGGTATAAAATATGTATAAGAGTCAATCTATAATATTATAATAATTTCATTATAACTACCATAGTTAGTAGATTTGATTACCAAGATAACTTTAATTTAACAGCACCGAGCATCATTTTAAACATAAAGAAATAGTAAATTTTACAAATGAATAATCACGTTATTTTAACTATTACTATAATAAGTAGTCAGTAGATATAAGACCAAAAGAGTGTTGATTTAACTCCAAAGTTATTTACATCAAAAAAGTGTTATTCCATTATAATTTATGAGTTTATGACGTTATTTTTATTGTTTTAACTTCATGCAATGGTAAAATGACAAGTTTATGAGTTATTCTGAATTATTTTTACACTTAACATGCATATCAATGAACGCTGTTGTGAAAAGCCATCTATAGTTGATTTGACTGCTATGGTTTGAAAGTTATTTTTACTAATTAGTAATTACGTATATCATTAATTATAATATTATATTATTTTAATACTTATATATTTTTCAATAAATGTCAAAATATTTACTAAGCCCGTCAACCATTATGTCAAATAAGTAGGTATGAGAATATTATAATTTAGACAAGTTTTATCACACGTTCGTTTTGTATCCTGTATATATCTTAATTATTCGTGTTGCTATAACGATACAATTTTAGGTACCTATTAAACATTGAGAAACAATTAGTTTTATTTTACCTTAGTAGTCAATTACAAAATGTTTTTTATAATATCTTAGTTACATAGATAAATATTGTAAATATGTCTATACTTAGATAACAGTGTTTCCATTTGCGCAGGGCTTATTCTAACGGGCAGCAGGACCCAAATTGGGCAGTAAGAAAAATCAAACGGACAGATGAATATGGGCACCTTAAAAAAATATAATTTTTCTTATAGAATGATTGAATTTCTAGTTTCAAATTTGTTATGTAAATTGCGGCCCATGTATATTTTATATATACGTAAATTGCGGCTTGGATATATTTTTGTATGTGCTTTTAACTAAATATTTTTTTATTCGCACGTAAAGTACTTCTAACTTCTAAGGCTTTTCTATTTAAATTGTTGTTAAGTTTTTGTCGATTGGTTCCGAAATTTGTAAATGATTGTGATATTTAAAACTATCTATATTCTATACAAATAATATAATTATTAAATTTCAAAAAACACTTACACGTTTTGATTGTGCAGCACACCGCATCGATTAATATTAAAGATAATCTTAATACTTGTCGCTCGTCGTTAGGTTAGGTTACTTTTCACACAAAAGAATTGCCTAATGCCTACATAATTGTTGTGTGAATATATTACATAAATTAATTTTTTTTAGGTTAATAACATATAAATATGACTTCAAATTCTTTAACGAATTGGTTAATTAAACCTACCATAAAATCAACCACTACCACTTCGAATTCCAAATTGACTTGCGAAAATGAAACCACTTTAACAAATTCGATTATAACAAAACCACAACTTGATAATATGACTAAACATTTCGACATTAGAGCATCAACTTCTGAAGCAATAATAGATAAAAATGAAATTTCAAATTCCAATATATTTTTTGATATGCACAGAAATGGAAGACAATTATAAGGTGTCAAGTTTGCTACACATTTCCTGGTTTCGGGACATTTGCGGTCAGAACATTTGCGGTCGGCAACTTTTTCGTGCCGTTTGCGGTCAGCTTATTTATATCTAAATTTAAAGTATATAATATATAAATTTATTCTATATACTATAATATATAAGTAGGTACATGTTATATTTGAACTTTCCTTCACACTTTTTCAGGCTTAGGACTGACAGTATTTTTTACTGGCGTGTTTAAAAGATTATAATTGTTACTATCATTTTTATTAATATTATATTATAAATTATAATATTATATTACTTATTCTAATTTTTGAATATTAGCAATGATATTCTAACATTTTGTCAAATTTTTGTCAACTTCATACTGAGCTAGAGTCGAGATTTTAAACATATTTTTACAATAAATATAGAATCAATTTAATATATAATTATTTAGTACATAATATAATATATATATACCTTAGATTAGATAATCAGGTGGATAGAAATAATCTGACCGCAAACGGCACAAAAAAGGTGCCGACCGCAAATGTCCCGACCGCATCGGTGCCGACACCACATTTCCTGATCTAGTTAAACTTTTTTCGAAAAAAACACAAATACCTAAAATATGTCAGGATTTAGGAGCACGATTCAGAACAGAAACAAAAATCGATCATTTAGAACAAACCTACCACCAAGAATGCTTAAAAGCTTTTAAACTACGTAAAATAAAAACAACCGAAATTTCTAAATCAACTACTATGGGGCAAATGATAATTAAATCTAAAGAAAAACTGGCCTAATTATTTCTAGAGTTTTAGTGGCCAAACCACACAGTGCAGACGTAGAACGTCTCATAAGTACGAGTAATATTTTAAAATCTTCAGATCGTCAAAGTCTTATAGTTGAAACAGAAAATGAATATTTGTTTGTCCACTTTAACATGCCACCTTTAACATTATGGGATCCAAGACCTGCAACTTTGTTATGGATAAACTCATCAAACCGACGATAAAAAGAAACTTCTAAAGCACGAGAACAAGGTTGGTTTAAAGGCATTATTGATCAATCGTTGAATTCCTAGGTCTTACAAAACGATGTCCTAGAAGAGGAGGATACAAATCATTTAAAAAAAAGAAAATTTTAAATTTATAAAATATATTTTCATTATTTAGATATTTAAATTGTATTGTACTATTTGTACTATTGTAAAATTGTAATTAATAATATCTAATAAGTATAAAAAGCAAAAGTATAATATTGAAATGTTTTAGCTATAATATACTCACTATACCTATGTCTCGAAATGTTTTATTTTTACGTAATTAATGCATATATTATATTGTATACAGTTATTAACTGGGGTTACGTAATAAAAAAAATTCAATTTAAATAATGGTATACGTACAACGGAAAAGATCCGTAGGTATTTTTTAAATATTTTTCCGCATAATATTTTTTCCAAATTCTCAAATATCAATATACAATTTATTTTTTTTGGGGGGGGGATAAGTATAATTTTCCAAATAAATTTCATGAAACAAACTTCAGTGTTTTTGGGCAGTAGGTAAAAATCCTTAGAATAAGCCCTGCATTTGCGTTAGTAAATTAGGTAGTGGCTCAGTAAGTTAGGCGTTAGGTTAGGAAACATTAGATAACACCCCCATCTGTAGTTCAAATCCGTACCCTGCAGGGCTCCTTTAATTTTTGCTTTAAATGTACAAAATAAAATTGATTTTAATTCCTTAAAATAGTTGACATAATATTAATGATTTAATTGTACTGATACTTTTTATGAAGTTAATTTGAACTGAAACTTTTAGTTATTTTAGCTAACATATAGATAAATTAAACCAAGTCCTAGTAGTTACTATTAACTACATAGCGTAGTTAAATCAACACTCCTTAAGTCTTAAGCGAAATTTAACGATCGCATCATGGAATTGACTTATTCGGTGGTTAAAACAACTCCATAGTTTTTTGTATGTGTAACTTGTCTTAATGTTAAAATAACCCCTATAATAGTCAATAACTTCTTAAATTCGTGGTACATTTTATATATGAATTTAACCCCGACATTGATGTCAATTCAACTACAAGACAGCCTTAGCTCAAAATCGACGTTCGATTTGTATAACATTGACAATCGTTGTAGTTAAAACAACTCCAAATTTGTATTCGTATATTTCTTATATCTATAGATATATTGATAAAAACAGTATAGTAATGTCGTAGTTTCCATTTTAGCAAAAAATAATATATCATAGGTACTTACTTTCTTTCGATTAGTTTCAAAGGCCTGTATAATTCTACTTGGTAAACACAGAATTGTTGTATACTTGTATGATCTAAACTCTAAATTATGCACAAAGATTTATATGGATTACATTAAAATTGCATCAAGATTATTAAGATTATCAACAATTGAATAAACATAAGAGTAATATAAATAATGACAGCCGTAGTGTGAATCACGGGTGTTCACACGAGAACTGAATATACTATATTTGATTGGTGACTATAATATAGTCACTCAGTGCCGTAGTCAAGGGGTGGGGGCACTGGGAGCACGTGCCCCCGAAATCATTTTTTTTTAGCCGCAGTATACTAGTATCTTACACAGAGCCAAAGATATTGATAATGATATATATCATTAATATATATATATTTAATTCAAGGAAAATCCATGATAACGATAAATGATATTAATATAGTTATATTAACTAACACATTAATCTATGGTTTAGGTTTAAAATTACAATAATATTAATACATTGTTATATGTTAAATGTATGGGAACCATAGTTTGTTATAACATAATAGTAATCATAAAAAAAGTAGACGTGTAGTAAACAATTTATTTACAAAAGTAATAGGTGATAAGTATTAAGTAGCATATTCTAGCATTGCATAAATTTGAAAAAAATGAAGTGCACCCCCCCCCCCAAAAAAAAAAATATCCTGGCTATACGGCACTGTAGTGACCTAACGAGTAGCCAATAGGTAACGTAAAAAACAATAATTTTATTCAAAATTTCCATGGCCTTGTTTAGAATTCAAATCTACTAACTTAAATCTAGGATTTTTGTTTTTGGTAAAAAACACGAATAAACTTATACGTTATTTTTATATAATACAACATGATAATTGTATAACTCATAATTCATTAATCATGTCTATTTGTGATAATAATCGTTGATTAGGAGCAGAGTTTTGGAAAAAAAATTCAGACTACTAACCGGTATTCCTATTACATTTTACCCAAGATACCCCTTTATATATTAAATTCGTTACATTCATTTATTTTATAAATAAATATATTTTGTAAATAAATATTAAATAGGTACTGTATTATTATTTTCTTTATTTGAGTATTTAAATCAGACAATTGAATATAGATTTGATAGATTGAATATAATATATATATTTAAAAAATATATTATTAATAAAATTAACGTATCACGTAGTTTTAGAGACTTATGATAATAATATATAAAAGTGATATGCATACATAGAAATATTGAATAATGGACTGTAGTGTAACTTACTCGTTTTATTGATACCTATTATGTATCTTTTTAGATACAAAGTTTAATTTTTAATTTATGAACATATTATAGTGTGGACATCCGGTCATTTCAACTATAATATTTGTTCAATCATTATAAATCAATTATAATTATAAATATCATTGACATTAGTAACCAAACTAAACATCTGTTCAAACAATTCTTTCATGATTAACAAATACAATATTTATAATTAAAGAAATGTATTAGTTTTAATAGTTTAATTAATAGTTTATATATAAACTTTAAAGAGTAAGATGAATATTTTTGATAATAACTAGCCCTCTAGCTAGGTACCTAATGTCTTGTACTTTGTAATAATGGACAATTTTCAGCGTGTATTTTATATGTGATGACTGATAATATTTTTTAAATTATTTATCTTTGTTTCCTAAGATGTCCATTTGAAGTACATATACTATACAATGTGTATTATATAGGTGAAAATCTGAGCTATTATTTTATCATATTAATTTAAAAAATATTAAAATATAGCCAAGGGTAGATAAGCCTATCGGGAAATTGGGATTTTCACGGTGGGCCCCTGTCCGTACCAAATTATGAGGCCACCAGTCTCAACACGGTATTTTATGTTTTAAATATTATTAATAATATAATAGTAATATCGAACTGTATACAATTTGGAAACAGTTTATTAAGTTTATTTTATTGGTATTTGGTTTATAATTAAAAATGAAATAAATATTTTTGCGTTTACGTTAATAATACATTACATTGTATACAGATATATATAGACATTAGACATATTATAGTACGTTTTTTAGGCAGTTTACCAATTGCGCTCAAAACATTTTACAATATCTAAGGAAAATATTATATTAGTTAGTTATAAATAAGGCCAGCAATTATATGCCCTAAAAATCTATAAAATATGTATGCTGCAGTTATTGAGTTATACCCTAAAAATTACCAAAATATGCCTTTAAAATATGCTCTAAAAAAAAATGTTTTAGTAAAAATGATTAAATGATTAATTTTTTTTAAATGTATTATACTATAATGCAATTATTTCCAATCATTTACAAACGTAAATTAATCATTTAATCATTTTTACTAAAACATGTATGCTATTAAAAATTAAAATTAAAGCAATAGTTAATAAATAATAAGTTAAACAAAAACATTAATCAAATGATAAACATTTTAATTTTTACTTGATCTTATTGCATTGAACAATTAATGATTTGGATAAGTTTTCAAACAGCATTGAGTGTCGATTGCCCGTTAACAAATTTTTGTAGCGTGAAAAAGAACGTTCTACATCAACGGATGTAATAGGTGCGTATATTTATCTTATTAAATCTTCTGGGATACATTCTACCGTGGAGGCATCACTGGATAATACCTACTTTAGAAATTTTCGTAAGAATATGAAAACCATTATTTTTTTTAAAAACATCTTCACATTTTTTATTAATATCGGCCACATTTGTATCACTAACTTCACATATTTTACTTCGCGCAGTTTCTATATTAGTTTAATTGAGTTTTTAACGAGTTATTAAGATCTTAAAAAATATGCTGCAAAAATATACTAAATGTTAGAATATGCCCAAAAAATGCAAAAATTCTGTAATATGCAAAAATATGCATAACATTTCATGTACATTATCTTTAGGTTATGAATCAAATTTTGGTATAAACTAGCTTTTTTTTTACCAACCAATAAACATATGCAAATGCATACAAGTGTTGGCCCTAGTTATAAATTAAAAATTATAATTATTATACCTAATGATTATTATTATTGTATAATAAATGAAAACACTAACCGATTATTTATTATATGTATTGTATTATAGTATTAAATATAAATACATAATTGCACCTCGGGCCTTGTGCCCTTTATATAATAATAAGTAAAATAAATAAATAAATAAATGTTTTTCGCATTGTACAAGTTATTTTTTGATCGTTGTTTATTCAAAAATAAATACCAGTTATATTACATTATACAATGGAACCTTAATAACTCGAACCTCTATAAGTCGAATTTTCGATAACTCGAATTTTATTTTTGGCCCCAACCGGTTCGAGTTATTGAGGTTCCACTGTAACTCGTTTCGTAAAATTCTCGATACTGTTACAAAATACCCAGTCACTTAAATCAGTAATCAATTGATCAATAAATAAGTTGTAATTTGCAAGCATTTTAGTACATATTATACAAGCACAATTGGTATATACTGACCCTAAACGAAAATTTTGTTTTAGGCGCAATTTGTCCATGCCCGTTTTCTATGTATATTATGGATAATTAATTATATTACTATTACCTATTATAATGTATCATATGATTCGTATGTATGAGTGGTACACATAGTGATTTTTGTCACAGGTAACCAAAATATATGTGCGCAAACGAGTTGTAAAAAAGGTAAATGTGCGCAAACGAGTTGTAGCCTTAATAATTATGATTGATATCAGAGTAAGAATTATATAGACTTGTTTTGTAAATGTATTGCGAGCGAAGCGATCAAAAAATGTTTAGGATCTTTCGTTCTGGGCCCTTGTATTCAATTCCCGGTAATATAAAACAGCCCTATCCGTCCTTGAGTATAGCGAAGGGTTAGAAATAGTTTTATATAAATAATGAATATATAACTATAATGATGTCAGTTAGGAGGAGGACAATCGAACTTTTACCATCTAATTTTTAAAAGACTAAACTGAACAGAATTTATTGATAATTTATCTTATGAAGGTTGATTAGGATAATTGCGGTCAAGCACGCGTCCCCCCCTCCAAAAAAAAACAAAAATAGTTGTATTACTAATTAACTCGATAACTATTTGAATAATTTACTATTTTTCTTATTTATATTTAAAAATAAAACAGTCTGCAATTTTTAGTATTGCTCACTGCTATCTGCTGTTGTAGTTATTATATTTTTACAATAAATGGTTTGTATAAACAAATTTATAATTTTATTAATACTTATATATTTCCAACGATAAATATAAAATAACAATAGCTTACAAAACAAATATCTTTCCAGACATCAATTGAATAAAAAGCTATATGACAGAGGTTAGGTTGTAAGAATTTCAATAAAATTACACATAAGTATATTGAATAAAAACAAAAACAACAAGAAAAACATCACAATTTAAAATCACAATTTATTTGTAAAAGAATTAGACCACTGATAGTGATCTATATAATATATAAGTTGATCATATACAGTTTAGCATGTGATGTACACGCATAGATCAGTGGCGCACCCAAGGGGGAGGCTTTGGGGCTTAAGCCTCCCTATCCAAAACATTAATTTTCATTAAATTATACATTATTATAGCAAATATAGTATAACAATGATAAATGATAATTTTTTATTTTAGACTAACAAAACACCAAACTGAGCGATGTAATATACAATCAGAAAATATTGAAGAATACTATAGACGTTCAATTTTTATTCCATGGGTCGATTCATTTCTTAAAAGTCTTTCTGATCGATTTTTAAAACATAAAAATCTCCCTACACGTTTTAAATGTCTTTTACCAACCGGACATAATCCAACAGATGAACAAATTTCAAGTTTTAAAAATCTTTTTAACTTTTATGAAAAAGATATGCAACAAATTAGTTTTTCTGTCGCTAAAGCCGAATTCGAATTGTGGTATGAAAAATTCAAAAACTGTAGCTATACTTTACCGCTAAACGCAATTGATGGTTTAAATTTATGTGATGTTAAAATATTTGAATCAGTATTTATACTTTTGATAATATTTGCAACGTTACCAGTAAGTACAAGTACGGCTGAGAGATCGTTTTCCACACTATACGGCGATTTAAAACCTATCTCCGAAACACAATGGGACAGTCACGTTTTAATGGACTGGCAAATCTGCAAATACATCGGGAAATACAAATTAAAGAATCCAAAATATTAACAGTTCTTTCTGAAAAGGGACCCAGGAAACTTAAATTTTAAATTTATTTGTCATAGTATTTAGTTATAAATATAATTATAAATATTAAATATAATATAACATATTATATGGTAATAATAAATAAAAGTGATTATTTAAAAATTAATTTTAATTGTAAGGAAAAAATAAAAATTATTAAGCCTCCCCCCCCCATCAAACAAAAATTCTGGGTGCGCGCCTGACATAGATTATAGATAAACAGTGTATAAGTCGTATAACCAATAAGTTAAGTACTATAATAAGTACCTACATACAAATACAAACCATGTATACCTACGTAGATACATTATATATATTTTTTCTGATAAATGTAATGTAATTAGATTCGATTATCGCCGACCAGTTAATATAGCCAATATAGGTTATTAATAAGTGAAATAGTACTGCAAAGTTTAGTACTACATTTTTTTGTGCTTTGTCAGTCTGTCACATAATGATATAACTTCATTATGACATTTAAATTTTGCCACTGTAATAGGCAGTACATATTATACATTTATATTTTATACGCATTAGTTGGGTTTCAAATTATATTCTCTAAGAGAACAGAGAAATTTGCCATTCTGACAGTGTGCCAAAATATTTATAACCACAAGCAATTAATTAGTAACAACTAAACGACAAGTGACGGTTTTATAGTACATATTCTAAATTTCTGACCCTCGACGGCTTAGCTCTCTTACTTTTTTAAAATAATAGAATGTAATGAAACCAATTTTAGTATATTATATAATCACTTATAATATTCAAAGTATACGTCATTTAGAAAACGTTTGTAAATACATTGCGAGCAAAGTGCATAACAAAATAGTATATGACTCATCAACTCTTCAAACAAATCGAAAAAATAACGCATTTTCAGATTAGTGATTACACTAACATCGTATTCAGTAATAACAATTATAGGTCATTCGGCACTTGGCATTCTATCTCGTACAATTTCAGAATTTGTATAAATTATTGAATAATCTACTTTTCACTAAAAATTAAGTCCATTTAAATTGATCAAAATTAATTGGTGTATACACTATAGGTATGTCATGAGACATTATATGTACATATTATATTATAACTTATAAGGTATATTGGAGCGTCGCCCATTACCGCACAAACCCGTAAAATACATATATGGGACAAAACCGCACACAGATTTAAAAATACTCGATATTCCAATATCGCACACATATATATTTTGGACGATTATCGTCGCTTATCGACAATAATCTATAACGAAGTTATTAAACTTTATCTGTAAAAGATAGTATCCACAGTGTATACATTTGTAGTGAGTTTTTAGTCGTCTTTCAGTGTTTAAACCATCGCACGTAATATTTAAAATCAAATCAAAATAATGTTAAAGTATTTACAAATAATTGTGGAAATAGTTCCATTCATTTTGACAACTATAACTTTCGTTATTTTAGAATTAATAAAAGTTCGGGTGATATTGTATATGGCGGTGTATGCGAAAAACATGTATAGTTAAACTATTATCACCAACAATTAAAATATGATTTTGGTTCGCAGTAATATTAAAAATCATCAACATGATGAAGACAATGATGAATAAAAAAAAGAACTAAAAAAAATTCGTATAGCTATTAAACCTAAAGCAATTAAAAATGTTTATGAAAAGCCAATAAAAATTAGCCTATCTGAAGCTCCGAAATATAAAAAATGCACGGCGTTTGCTAATTATGTACTTGAAAATTAAATTGACACTGAACAATTTCCTCCTTCAATTTGCGCTGAAGAACCTAATGGTACAAAAAGAACGACTAACGGTGCTGAATCATACAGTCAACTTAGGTTTGAATTTTATATGCCACATCCATCTGTTTTCCAAGTGTATGTATGGAAACTATTTATTAAAATATTGGTAGTAACTATATAGTAATTATTTTATATTTTTTAGATCAATGTTTTAATAGATCTACAAGTGATTAATGAAGCGAAAATACGAGAAATTAAGAAGGGATCTGAAGCATTACAGAAGAAATGTGATCGGGAACGAGAAGCCAATGTGGTATATCAGTACTCACTTTTATTGACAAACAAACTAACTATATAATGGAATACATAGAAAAAACAAGTTTAAATTTTAAACCTATATAGGTGCCTACAATAATATTCATATTTAAACTATTACATTTTTATTACTATTATTACTAGTATACTACTACAAATTATGACTTGCTATTTTTAAATATTTAATTGTATGTAATATTTTTTTAAATTTTTATACTTAATAAATTTATGCGATATTGTACCATTTTTATGTGTGGTATTGGGACATTGGGTTATGCATTTTGTGTGGTATTGGATCATGTTTGTGCGGTAATGGAAAGCGAATTATTAACTGTATTTTTTAAAATATGTACATGTAAGCAAAGCCAAGCAAAGTAATATACAAATCGCCAAATCTATTTGGAAAGGTAAAATTGCAAGAAAAATAAACGGAAAAGTCACTTTACGCTATAATAAATATCATGTGTTAAATAAATCGATGTTTTAAAAAAGTGAAATCTCATGTAGAAAAAAAATTATATTGCTATCATTAATTCATTAAATAATATTAAGAATCTAAATTATTGAAAATATTTTCTTTAAGTATACTTTAAAATATCAAAAATTAGAATTTTTGCAATAAATTCATAATATTAGGAAAACAATTGGAAAAGTGTCACGTAATAAAACGCTCTACTTTAAATTATAGGTTTCAGAGTCATTAAGTCATTGGTCGCTAACCATTAACCAATAATAATGGATAGGTTAAATTTGATTTCAACGATAAATCATTGCATATGACAATGATTCTGAGCAGAGACCTTCGTCAACCTAATTATTAAATTAATATAGTTTATTATATATTTATTTTACTATTATATAATTCTTATGTAGTAATTTATTTTAGTATTTTTCTATTCTTGGTTTATACTTCATACAATACGTTGAATTATTTTCTGCTGAAAACATCCTATTAATCCTATTTATTACATTATTAATTACTAATTATTATAGATATTAGTTTATCAATATCATTTATATCATAATGTGATGTATTATATATAATATTATAACTTGTGTGTTAATATCGGTTTACCGGCAGAGTTGGCAAAATTTTATCTAGATAATTATTCGAATAATTTTTAAACATAATGCTAATAGAAAATACAAATATTGAAATATATTATAGATGATTTATATTAATTGTAATACTAGTGTCTACGGCCTGTCCAGCGAGAGAACGCGCCAATTCTGCGCATCCCCCCGCGTCACCATGCTATCAAAACTGGTTCACTTATGGCTGGGTATAATTGGGGAATGCGCAGAATAACTAATTTTGATCCGCGGTTTCCGGCGCGTTCTCTCGCTGGACAGAGTGTAGTATACGTATACCAGTTAATTCTTTTATCGTGAACAACTCATTATTTCAAAAAATATTAATGTTTGAAAATTAGTCAAATAATATTATTTTAAAATTATTCGAATAATTGCAGTGAAATAATCATCTGAATTATAATTTATTCAAATATAATATTTTCTAAATAATCATCTAAATAAAATTTCATTCGAATGATGTCCTACTTTGTTTACCGGCAGTAGGCAATAAGAATAGCTTAAAATAAATCTAAATATTTTGATAATATCATTGTAAAATATAATGTAATAAATAATAATATTATAGGCTTGCAATTGTCTACACTATTCGGAATGAGATCAGAGATCGTACCTCGGCCTCGGCGGCAACCAGTTTTCGTCGAGCGGCACCGGTTTGTCCACCCTACCGAGTCAACTATCTGTAGGCCTGCTCATACGTACAAGCTGGCCACCGAGGTACGATCTCATTCCGAATAGAGTATATGATCAAACAACCATACAACACAAACTCTGCATTAATACTTAATTAACATATTCACTGCTAAAAAATACGCCATATTCGTAGCAAATAAACAGTAAATTCACTCCAAACAACCAACAAACATATCACATATATGCATAATAATTATCGCCAATTCCCTTTGTGTCCAAACAGTACTTAAACACTCCAGGCCTAAAAATGAAATTACCCAAAAAACTCAAACCTAATTGATTGGCATATTAAAACATTATTTTTTCATTGGTACTTCCCCACTATTTCCAAGTAGAAATGAAAAGAAACGAAATACTTAACAAAACAGCTGTTCTAGGAAGCAAAAAAAAGTACATACCAAACTATACCGTTGAAAACATATCTTCCAATGACATAATGACATATTCACATTCATTAGTAATAACATCTTTCACTATTTTTGTTATCATGGCAACGCTACTAAGATTCCGTTCCACCAACCATTTAAATCTATCAAATATTTATTGTAATTCAAAAAAAATGTTGCCAGTTGAAGCCTAGCTATAATAATAAAAAAAAAGTTGAGTCAAACAATTGTTTACACCTCCTGAGCTCAACCAACGTCAAGACAATGCTATCACAGTATCGCCCGTATTAGATTCGAACACATCTTCATCACAGATTCTTTATATTTTAAGATATCATGATTATATGGCACTTGCATGGATTTTTTATTTGTGTTTTTTCTGATAACCTATATAAATACGTGAAAGGAAAAATTGTAAATATATGAGGCACCTACAGGCTTCATTGATAAAATTAACTAAAAATATCTTTTCGTCATGTCTGTAATTATGTATGTATAATGTATTAATACTTTTTACTCAATAGGTTTCAATGTAATAAATTATTGGTAAAATAAATTGTTCTACCTATATCTAAAGTTAAGCCCCGAGGCCCGAGGGGAGAAATTAAGATTTAAACTTTTGAGTCTTGATAGAAAGGGAACTCTATGCCCCATATTAATCAATTTTTTATTTTTTTTTTTATTTACAGTTACAATTATATTTTATTTAACGCTAATTTGGCAAAATTACAGTATTAAATTATAAATAATATATAAAAACACCAAGGCCCATTTTTAAACATAATCCATCAATATCCAATTTCTCATCAAGTACGCCACTAGTTACCTACAAGAAGTTGAATCTACTTTAACAACTCAACTTAAAGCACACAAAAAAGTGTGCTGCTCGTTAGTAATCAATGATACGGCCCACGGGCCATGAGTTTAAGTGTCAAGTGAACAAATATTGACTGCCCATGAATTATTGCCAATTCCTGCCTCCTGTACTCATAGTCATACTCATAGACCATAGTCACTATGCTTGGTGAAGCACCCCCTAGATAAATAAGCACTGTCAGTTTGGATCTATAAAAAATATATTTTGATATTTATGTTGACTCGCATTATAAGTATAATATATTTGCATTTTTAAATTTAAAACTTATTTTTGTGTAAGTATTAATATTTGTTATAATTATTGACATTTCTTGTCGATTTATATTAAAATCATTTATATTTGTTTAACTTATTCAAAAAAGTGTATTTTTCGAATTAAATCTACAGTATATCGCATGGAACATTCCTTTTTTTTAAACTTTTCCTACTGTAACAAACTAACACCCAACAGGGCCGTTCTTAGGGGGTGGTGAGCAGGGCCTAGGCTCTGGGCCTCGCGCATTTTGCTTAAATTTGGGGCCTCGCATTTGAAAAAAGTAGTAAAATTAGTTTTAAAAATTGTTTAATTTTCGTAGCATTTAAATTGTATGTTTTATATAATTAGTAAATATCAAAAATTATATCAAAATAGCGATGTAGGTTCAACAAAAAGGTGTTACAAGTATTTTTGCCCTAGGCCTCGCAAATTCTGATGATGGCCCTGACACCCATAGACTTATTAACTATAAATTAAACTAGTTAATAAATCTATGCTCACATTGATAACGGGGAATAGTAACTTCCTATACGAGAGTAGTAGGTAAACAATTACATACGTTAGTTCCTACACAAATTTTTGGTAGTATATTTTACCTATCCATAAATATTAAATACACATATATGATATATAAACAATTTTTAAAAAGAGATTTGACTCTAATTGAAAATATAATACAAGTAAACATTATAATATAATAATGTAGATTTACAATATAGTCAAAATCGTTTATAATTGTCTTATGATTTATTTATAATAATTGAAAAAAAAATGAAATTATTTCATAGATATTTTAATATCTATTTTTCTGGATTTCGTTGTACCAAATTGATATATTAAATCTCCCCATTTCATATCTTTAACCATATCAGATTCAATACATTATATTGACAAATTTGACATTTTTTTCGTGGATTAAAGATGATCGAAAATAATTTTTAGCACATTTTAATACAGAAAACGATTTTTAACTACTTGCATTTGAAGAAGGCAAAGAACAAATAATTCTTAACATTATTTCTATACTTGGAAACACGATGTAATAATTAATTTATGTAATGAAGGAAATGATAATTTTCCTTCTGATGGAAAATTGTTTACAATGCTTTTAAATTGTATTAATTCTTCTTCGAAATTCGTGAAACCGATGTATACGGTATTTTTACGTTTCTTTATTATTTATTCTTAAAGTCTTAATGCATACCCTCCTGAAAATGTACGACACCCCACCCCACGGGATAGAAGGTCTGAAATAAACATAACGCATGATATGAATTTTCTGTATCAGTTTTCAGAAAATCATGCATTTGTACGGGTAACTGATTTCACTTACATTTTAAGCCATCCCAGCAAGATGTAGGTATCTTACTGGAAAAAATAATCGACCACAAAAGCGATGTACCTTCGTTTAGTTACTTATCAACACTTTGCTAGTCTTGTTAGTTGTTGAAACGTCTTTCCAAAAGTATTATTATACATACAAATAATCATAAAGATATTACTTTTAAAAGAATAATAGTATTTAGAATAAGTATTTTAATTAAATATTCACGAGTCACATTCACGTCTTCACTATAAATTAGTAAAGTACCTAGTATACTGGTTATATAGTAGTAACGATGGTTGAATAACGGCTAATGTCTGGCTATTGGCTACAAATTATTATTCCAAGAAAAAACTATGGGTAACTACACTCTATGGGAAAAACGAACCGACTGACAAACAACGGTGGTGAAACCTAGATGGCGTTTTAACGTGACTTTATCTCATAGACATAATATTATTATAATATTATAGGTATATATATTATATATATTTAGCTATGAATTATTATGCGTATGTATAATATCACGATGGATAAGTGAT
Organism: Rhopalosiphum padi; assembly: GCF_020882245.1. Taxonomy (NCBI): domain Eukaryota; kingdom Metazoa; phylum Arthropoda; class Insecta; order Hemiptera; family Aphididae; genus Rhopalosiphum; species Rhopalosiphum padi. The sequence continues at coordinate 40,122,399 of NC_083597.1, forward strand.
AACACTGTTTACTACGGACATAGAACTGATAACGATAATAAAGTAAGTTGAGACTTGTGTTGTGCGAGTTGTGAAGCTAGCGCCCAACACGGCAGTACAAACGGCATCCACCCGCTTCCCACCTTAAAACCACCAACCAGCCCACCCGCGGCTACCGCTATGTCCTCTATTATTATTATTATTATTATTATGACCATTGTGGGTAACCTACCTGTCTAGTGTTTACCTACGATAAATTTTCCGTCATCTGTTAATTCTGTAGTTGAAAAGTGAAAACTAGAACGGTGTACGGCGACGGTAGTCGGTAATTCAAGTCGTTTCGATTTTACCCGTCGGACTGGGTTACAACTACGGATTACGTTTGTCTTGTTTCTTAAAATGTAAATGATTTTACAAAAAAAATCCAACTAATTTCTTACACGGGTCTGTTGGTTATCCATTTCGTTTTTCCTATGTGCCATCACTAGAAATAACACTCACATCTGTAGGTAATCTAATCACATTAAGCTGAGACTTGAGAGTAAGTACCCGTGTGTCATGTACATTTTGTGTGTGAGCGTTTGTTTGTTTGTTTTGTTTGTTTATTGCAGATCATATTATTGATATATCTATTTGAAACCGACCTCAGGTCTTACATGACTGCTACCTTTTTCTCACAACACTTCAAAACATTGTTACCCCTTTTAATCCGCTTTGGGTTACTACTTTTCATTAAAATAATTAATTTGTTGTTAGAAAACATTATTAATTATAATGATAAACAGGGAATGGGCCATTGAACAGTTTGTTACTTATAATAACAGAATTTCATTGATTACAATTGTGATTTTTAGAAACAAATAGATCCATAAAACCCAATACTTTAAAATAAAGACACATTTGATTTACGTGACACACATCTTGTAGGTTATAGAAATATTTAGAGTAAACTGAAATTTTGCCTTTTCCTTTATTGGTTTTTATTTCCTAGTAGTAAGTTGAAGTGTAAATGTAGGTTTTGTTGTAGAGCATATAAGTACTTTGGGTGTATAATTTTAATTAATCAATATTATATGAATTTGCAATCTACCCAAGTCCTTGTAAATCCTGTATATCACTTATGCTTATTATACTAAATTGTAGACTGATGGTTAAAAAAATAAATAATTAATATACAAGTATTATCTAAGTTTGTTATTACTTATCATTTCCATAATCTACGTATATTTGATTATTAACCATCTTTTTTGTTTCAGTAAAATATATAAATAATTGTTAATACAATTTTTTATTTTCAGTTGCTATTTGTATAAAAGAAATATGCTTGCCTGTACAGAAATTTCAAAAATGGACACATGCAGCATTCAACAAATGACACTTGGATCAAATATTATTGTTGATGGTTTATTTTTTAATGAAACAAATATTAGATTAAAAACTACTGAGAATGAAGTAATACTATCAGATTCATATAGTGATCAAAAATATATTCCAACAGACACTCACATCAAGTCGAAAAAAGATGATTTAGATGTTAGTAATGATAAATCAAAGAAACTTAAACTAAAATGTAAAAAAAGTCAACAAATGTCCTTAAATAAACTAAATCTTAATACTCACCTTGAAATTCAATCGCCCATTAAACAGTCCTATACATGTACTGTTTGTCAAAAACTATTTCATTATAAATACCGATACGATGCTCATATACAAAGTCACAATATTGAAAAACAAAAATATAAATGTAAAATTTGTGATAAATCTTTCACGCGTAAATATCATATTAGCATCCATAATAGAACACATACAGGAGAAAAACCATATAAATGTGAACTATGTGAGAAATTATTTTCAATGAAACATCATCTCCTTTCTCATATCAGAACTCATACGGGTGAAAAGCCTTACACTTGTGACATGTGTAATGAATCATTTACCCGCAAAGATATTCTGAGCAAACATGTTAGAACTCACATAGGTGAACAACTTTCAACCTGTGTAAAATGTCATAAACAATTTTCTATGAAAACATACACTGGAGAGAAACAATACTTCTGTCATTTGTGTCAACAAATCGAGCCCCAGTCAAATATTGTGAACAACATTAACATTAATCTAAATCATGACTTTGACTTAGAAATGTTTGACAATGATAAATGTATTGAAACAACAGACCTCGTTGACATAAAATATGAAAATAACATAGAAAGTATTGACAATGAGTCAAAAATTCTCACACCTGAATCAAATATGTTAACATATCAACCCTATGATGAAATGCTGAATAACACTAAAGAATTTCAGTCTGATGTAAAATGCCTTGAAACATTCTGTAGTGTAGAGTTTAAAGAAAAGCCATATAAATGTCACATGTGTCAGCAATTATTTTCTAATAAACAAAATCTTGATTCTCACATTAGAAGTCATACTACAAAACAACCATATACGTGTACAATTTGTAAGAAATCGTTTTTCTATAAGTATCGTTTTGATGCTCACATAACTAATCATAAGATGGATAAATATAAATGTAAAGTTTGTGAGAAATCTTTTACCAGAAAATACCATTTTGATACTCACTATAGAATACACACTGGTGAAAAACCTTTTAAATGTGAAATATGTCTGAAATTATTTTCATTAAAACATCACCTTATATCACACATAAGGACTCACACTGGCGAGAAACCGTTTAATTGTGAGCTTTGTAATGAATCATTTCGCCGTAAAGATATACTTAGTAATCATATTAGAATTCATACAGGAGAAAAACAGTTTGTTTGTGATTATTGTGAAAAACAATTCTCTATGAAACAATATCTCATTAGACATATGAGAACGCACACTGGAGAAAAACCATTCATTTGTCATGTGTGTCAAAAAAGGTTTTCGCAACGATCTGGTCTTGATTGTCATATAAGAATACACACTGGGGAGAAACCATTTCAATGTGAGGTGTGTAAGAAATTATTTTCTAGAAGAGACAATTTAACAATCCATATGTCCACACATAATATTAATATAGAGGTTGAAAACCAATGATGACAATTTAATGAAAATATTTTTTATCAACATGTATGTATAACAGAGTGATGTAACAATTAAAAAGCCAATTAATGTGTATATTTATACACATTTTAATTCTAGTCCTAACTGCCTCAACTAGGAAATATCTAAACCTGGAATATGTATTAAGGGAATCCTTTTTATTTATACAAACGTTATCTTAATATTTATTGATTTATATGATTGTTATGTAGTTATAATTCAAATTGTATTCTTAATTGTATAAAACTTTATTATTTATAAGTAAATTTAACAATATATCATTTTTATAACTTTCATAATTTATAATGTGATGTTCTTTTATAAATTCTTTTGTACAATAATACACATAAAAATGTAATAAAATAACTTCAAGATCAAACTATGTTTTAGTATTCCAAGTTCCAAGAGAATGTATTATATTATACGTTTATTGGTTTTTTTTTTTTTACCTTATAAACGTTGTCCAGCATATTACATTTTATTTATTTAAAATCTAAACATTGATGTCAAACATATAAAAGGTAATATAATTACAATATTTTGTAATTGTGATACGGTCGGATTTACTTTTTGTAATATCCAAATAAGCGATTTTTGGTCAATAATGTTGTAATATGCAAATATTAAAATATAATTATTATAACATTATAGAGTAATACTACTAGTATAGTTTTTACGCAAATAATCTCCACATTCGAGTACAAATAAATTCATAATAATATTGCATATAAAACAAATAATACACATATTATTTTATTCTTGTTTGTTGCTTCAATAGAAAAACAAACGAGAATAAAATGTTAATTCTTAAGAAACTTGAATTTTACAAAAACGATTCATATTGTTTCTGATGTAACAAATACACTGAGTGATAGTGTTTCGTTCACTGCGCATTAAATCTCCCATCAACTAAAATCAGTAAAATATTTTTGTAATAAATTATACATGTGAGATTTAAATATTAACTTACAGCTTCCAATAGGGCACCCTTCCTTTCAACAACTTCAGTTCGTGGTGTCTTCATTGGTGGCATTTTTTTGACTGGTTTAGATTCTTTTTTGGAAGTGTTCTTACGCTTTTGACCACGTTCATTAGTGGTTTTCTCACATTTATCGTTTGTTTTAGAACATATATCAATTTTCACATCAGTATTATTGGTATTAACTACTTCACTGTCATGATCAATTAATAAAGTGGAATCTACTTCTTTGTTTTCAGTAACTAAAATAGAACTTTGTTTTTCTGTTGTTAAAGCTTCTATTATTTTAGTAGAACCAGGTTCTTCATTTTTCTCTGGTATTGAAGTAGAATCTGGTTCTTCATTTTTCTCTGGTATTAAAGCTTCTATTACTGATGTGGAACATGGTTTCTCATTTTGTTCTAATACATTTTTATTTTCTAGTGAACCTGATGTTTTAACTTTAACTATAGGCATTTCTTCAGGTGGTTCGTCGTCGCTTTGATTATCACTAGATTGATCATATTCCTCTAATAGTTTTAAAGCAACTGGTTTATTGATTTCTTCTAATTGTTCATCCTTAATGATACCTACATAGAATAAAATAAAACAATATTTAACTTATAATATATTACATGTTTTACACATTTATAGTGATAAATTGCTATACAAATAGAATTAATGACTTACAATAATCTAATGTAAAAACTAGGAAACTAATTATAAACAGATTTTAAATTTGATTTAAGAAAAAGTTTAAATATCATAATTTCATTTTTAAAACAATCCTATACATAATTTATTATAGCATTTTAATATTTCTGTCAGTATCAATAATCAAAAACTTAAAAATATTTTTGGAATTATTATATCGCTATATTGTTCTATTTATAAATATATATATATATAAAAAAATATAATTAATAGTGATTTGTATGATTTCAAGATTAACCAAAAAAAACTCAATGTAGTAAAAATGTTTGTATTAAAACATAAATAAAATAATATTTTATATTACTTATTTATATAATTTAGTTACTTTTGTAGTGAATTATTTTGGATTATTATTTAATCAACTTAAATAGTATTAATAAAGTTATATGTCTATACTCTAATCAAGTTAAAAAAACAGTTGGCAGTCACCAATTTTTGTCTGGTTGAGGTAAGGCAACAACTATTTGTCCTTCTCACTAAGTCAAACATTTATATGTCTGACCTATAGTTAACCATGCTCTATAGTCTAACCACTCAAAATATTGGCGCAAACTATGTTTCTTAACTTAAATAGAATATAATCTTAGTTGTTTATGCAAGGTTTGTAAATATAAAATAAATTACCAACTATTCCAGCAAACCGTTTTAAGTTTCCGTTCATTGGTTCTTCAATAGGTTCTGTAAATTCACCATTAAACCTAGGTCGTTTTCTATTATTAAACCGTTTATTTCCTAAACACAAAACATACAATAAATTAATTATATAATCAGAAATAAACAATTGCACTACATAATTTATTACTTACCAGAACTGTTAGATTTATTGTTTTTATTAAACCTATGGAAATCTTCATCTGCTATACGTTCCCCTCTTTTATTTTTTTCATCCTCTACATCAGCTTTTGTTTGAATGGTTTCTTTAGTTGGCCATTTTCTGCAAATATCATATGTTACAAATATTGTAACATATCATGTTCTAGTATAAACTATGATACTCACTTTTTTCTTTCTTCAATCCAATTTTTAACAGCATCCGAGTTATTACTATACAACACTTTTTTGTGCAGTCCTAATCGATGATGCATATTTTGATGTTCTCTAACAGCACTAGCATGCCCCACAAAGTCACAATCGCCTAATTCGCATGCCACTTGATTTTTATCTTTTTTAGGTACGAAATTTCCTTTACTCTGGTTATTGAAACTAGGAGGAGGTCCTACTCTAGGGCGATAATTTTGATATTGCTGTCTAGGTTGAAATTGAAATCTATTACCATGTTGCGATTGTTGAAATCTTGGATTTTGTTTGTTAAAAGGAAATCTTTGTTGTCCTGGAGGCCTAAATGAAGGCCTTTGGTTGAATTCATGTCTAGGTAAATTAAATGAAGGCTGCTGTTGTTGATAACATTGATCTGCTGGTAAATTGTATGGTTGTTTCAACGATTCAGGATTCTGTACTTGAGGGTGATATGAATTATTTGATGTTGTGCTAATACCAGGACTTGGAGACTGGTATGAAGAGCCGACTGGTTGATTGCAATTTAAATGTACAGGCTGAAATGGGGGAGGTGTAATTGAATGGTTAAAATTTTGGATTGGAGGAGGTTGGTTGTAGTTTTGAATTGGAGGGCAATTATTATAATTTTGAATAGGAGGAGGTTGATTAAAATTTTGGATAGGAGGTATATATGTTGGTCCAGGTGTTCTATATGAGGGTACTGATAGTTGGTTGAAACAAGGACCAGCAGACTGAGGTGGATGTTGAATTGGTAAGTGATTTTGGCCTGGAGGTTGATAAAAAGGCGGAGGTAATGCAGTATTAGGAACTTGGTATGCAGGTATTGAATGGTCATGATGTTGTCGGGAAGGTTGATAAAAAGATCCTGGTGGTGTAAACTGTTGTGGAGGTGATTGAAATCGTGGACCAAACTGTTGCTGCTGAAAAGATCTAGGAGAGTGATATGACTGTGATTGTTGATTAGGCCCATTTGGTGAGTAAGTTGATTGACCATTTGGACGATACATATTGGAAGAATATAATTTCTGAAATAAAATACAAATAAAGTACTATAAATATTTAAATTTAATTAACATCAGATACAACTACAATAGTAATATATTATTTTGTAAACTATATTTTTCATACCATAAAAATAAAGATTTATATAGGTACATAAAACAAATTTTGAATGTTTAGTATAGATTAATATTATAATCATATGATCCCAATAAAAATCAAAAGATAATCTCAATCATAGTAAACTAAAAATAAAAACTGATCACAATAAATCTCATAACAGACAAGTTTGATTGGTTACTACCAGGATACAAAATTGAAAATATGTAAATTTTAACGTCATGTACTAGAAATTTATTCACCCATACTGATGTGAAAAAAATGCTTGTACCATATCAATAATGTAGTTAATGATATTCCTGGAACACTTTACAACCAATTTTGATGAACTTATTTCTAGATACAAGGTTAATTTAACATGGTTAAGAATACTACAATAATTTTGTAAATATAGCAATATCGAATATTTTTTAAAAGTATTTAAAACTTAAATTTATATTAATGTAATTTAAAGGAAAAATACCAGTAGCTTGACAATAAAATCAGCGTGCAATGCATGTAGATGTTTTTTTTTTAAATACACTGTTCCTTATTATTAATTTAGAAACGCGTATTAAATTTATCACTCGTTAATTTTTATTATTTTTATATCAAACTGGAGAAAAAACCAACTTGGAATTTAAAATTGTGTATTTGTGACTGGCAATCACTTTAACAATCGGTAGTCGGTACTCAGTCCTCAGAAGAAGTTCGTAGTGTTGTTACTATTATTATAGTATAATTTTTTAAATGTACAAAAGCATTGAAAACCGAAGCACGTGTTTACGAACCACAATCAGTCGACATTATGTATTATCACTATTATCTATGTGACAATCGCGGTTTTTTTTATATATAAATGTATATATATTTTATTTAATCTGAGATATTATCTTAAAACGTGGTGTTATCACATCAATTCCCAGTTCACCAACTTCACGTGTCAAATAGATGCATATCCGTGATGGTTACACTGATTCCGACCTCATAAACACAATCACAATAACAATATGATTATTAATTAGGATTGTTCTTATCATATTAAAAAATCAACTCTCTCAAGTCTCAAGCTCACAACATAGCAAGTTGAGACTGTTGAGAGCTCTCAACTTGCTTTGAAGCTTGATATTGTGTTCAGTCAGTGATCCAGTGTTTACTGTTTACTTTTGTTTGTAGCCAACCATCAAATCGTTATGTATGAATCCAACAACTTTTTTCTAAACTCTTTTAAAACTTAAATCAATTGTACATTCATTTCAATAAATATTTATAAATGCTTACTAAAATGAATAATTCGTCAGATTTAAACCTGATCGCCTTGCAGTGCATTTCATTTAATTGCTAATGGTTTTTTAATCTACAAATTAGTTGTCGGTGCATTTTTGGTAAATAATTCATCACAATAAAATACATTTTATATCCATTGTATACAACAATATACAATTTGTATTATATTAACTGGTAATGTGTATGTATAATTGTATAACTATATGTTTCAGTTGTAGTTTTTTTATACATATCTGCATTATCTAGTCGAAGTGGGTCGATATGGCTGTTCAACAGAAATATAGAAGAGAAGAAGTTAGTGAAGTTAGTTGTTGCCTAAAGTACATTATATTCAGCTTTAATGTGTTATTTTGGGTAAGATTAAAAAAGAAACTTTTTTCTTAAAATCGTATTTCAATATTTTAATTTTACAATTTTAGATGTTTGGTTTATCTGTGATGGCAGTGGGCGTTTGGGCATGGACAGAAAAAAATGCATTTAATAATCTCAGTAAACTCACGCATTTAGCACTAGATCCAGCTTTTGCATTAATTTTAATTGGTAAGTTATACATTTATCACACAGGAATTCAGATTTTGTACAATATTTTGAATATTTTTAGGTGGAATTACTTTTATAATAGGTTTCACTGGTTGTATTGGAGCATTGCGTGAAAACACATGTTTACTTGGAAGTGTAAGAATTTTAAATTATTGTATAGTGAATGGCTGCATATTTTGTTTTTATTTATTTATTTTAATAATATAAATTTTATTTTATTTTAGTATGCAGTTCTCTTAGCTGTAATTTTGATACTTGAGTTAACTGCAGGAGTATTAACATTTGTTTTTAAAGATTCTGTAAGTTTACTTTTTACTATTATTACAAATTAATTTTATGTAAATATTTAAACCTATTATAATAATAAATTAATAAATAATAGATTAAATCGCAAGCCACTGAAGGACTTCAAACATTCATTGTTCATTACAGGGAAGACCCTGATCAGCAAAATCTTATCGATTGGATACAAGAAGACTGGGTATCTTATATTGTTTTATACGGTTATACTATCTTTATGCAGGCGCAGATTTAGAAATTAAATAAGGGGAGGGGGAGTAAATAAAAAAAATATACTTCAAGCCCATAAAAGCATAGGCATTAAGTTTAAATTTTGAAATATTTTAAGTGGGTGCCTAAGGGAGGAGCTTCAGCCCCCATATCCCCCCCACTTTGTATCTGTGTCTGTCTTTATTCATGATAAATTATAATTAAATAGTATATATTATTTTTTAAATTTTAGTTACAATGTTGTGGAATCAAAGGTCCAGAAGATTGGGATTTAAACAATTATTTTAACTGCTCTTCACAAAAAGTTGGTAGTCGAGAAGCATGTGGAGTACCTTTTTCTTGTTGCAAACGTAAACTAAATGTAAGCTATTATTTATGAGTATATCAATCTTAATTCTTTTAGTCCATATAATTATTAAATTAATTCAAAAATTATTTGTAGGAAATAGTAGAAAACAAACAATGTGGATATGATGTGAGAAAAGAAGGATTCGTAAGTATAAATATTTTTATATTTTTGTATGCACTTAGATCAGGTACGGATCCAGGGTTTTTATAGTGGGGGGATTTTATATAATGAATGTCATGTTATAGAATTATAATATAATAAGACTGTTAAACTACATTGTCACATATTTATTTTACATTAAAATAAAACACTTTATTTAAATTACTGGATTTAAAATATTAAAATACATAGGTACCCACAAAAACATACAGATCCAAAATTATAAGGCAAAATCTAACTTTCTTTTGGGTTTTTGAAAATCTGTCAATAACTAATATATTGAAATATTTGTTATTATAAAGTATGCCTATCATTTTTGAAGATACTCATTGTCTGATGTATACTCTTACAAAGTTACAAATGAAAATAAAACTGCTGGTAATTATGACAAGAATGATGATTTGTGACGTCACATTGTTAGTCAGCATGATTAAAAATTACCAACTTCTAGTTAGAATTTTTTGCAATATATTGTACATATTATAAAATATTATGTACATAAAAACTCAATTATATAATTTATTATTATTGTTTGAAGTAAATTTTATAATAATATATAATTCAATATTTTGGAAATTTGAGGGGTGTTGTCACTCCTAGTTCCCCCCTTGTATCTGTGCCTGACTAGATTAAGTTGAAACACTGATAATTAATATGAATCATAAAATTAATATACTTAATACAATTCTAACAAAACATATAATTTAGAACAGTGGTGCCGATCATCTTATTTATCTATTGCAGATATTGAGGAGATTTTGTAGATAGTAGACCAACCTTGTGCCACTGGGGCTAGGCTTTGGATCCAGAATTTGTACCTATAAAGATAAACAAATATGACATAAGAATAAGTATAACAATGAATAATTAGCCCCAGCGGTTGCTATTGATTGAAATTGGGAGAATTGCAGGGGGGCCCTTCGATAGGTAATTTAGTAATAAGTATATTACCTAAGTAACTATGATTCCTTTTTTATACATTATCATAATATTTTTTTAACATTGACGCCACTGATCTAATATAATTAAATAAAAGCTTTTAATAACTATTAACATTTAACAACACTTAATACTATCGTATTATGGCGATTATAGTATGCTGAAAAATGGACAAGCTTAAATTTACCAACGCAAACAGGTGAAAGAAATATATATGAAAGAGGTTGCATGCGGGCTGCTGAGGAATGGGTTGAGGATAATTTTATTGGAGTTTTAACAACAGTTATGACTGTCACCATATTACAGGTATTAGGTATTTCTCACTTACTAGGCATGTACTCTGTTTTTGATGTTTGGTGTATATTTATTATTTGCATGTTTTGTTTTGCATTTTCAGTTATTTGTTTTATTTTTTTATGATTTTTTTATTTTTACATTGCTTGTGTGTGATTGTAAATAGACCGACGATGTCGGAAAACGAGTGGATCTCATCATTAATGAAAAAGGATGTTTGCAATCTGGAGAAGAATGGCTAGAAAGAAACATGCTTTTTATAGCTACTGTTTGTCTTATATCAGCATTTTGTAAGGTGAGTTAAATTAATTAAAATTGTTTTAATCCTAAAACAGTATACCCTTTAAATAACATAACTGGAGATAAATTAGGTAAGACAATAGTATTCATTCACTTAAAATTAATATTTTATTTCCTTATTTAAAATAAAATAATTTCTACATGGTACTTGTATTAAACATTCCTAAATCCTAAGGCACTTAAAATACCCATATTACATTTATAACTCAGAGAATATACTAAATAATTTAATGTTAGTCTACACTCTACACCACTGTTAATAAAAATGTCACTTTAATGCTTGTTTTTTTTATTTTAAATTAGTAAAAACATATTGTAAATCTGAATTACCTAATAACTATACAATCGAAGTATTATTTAAATAGATTTTATAATAATGAAGATAAAGATGTATAGTTTTACAGTTTATTTGAAAATGTAACAAAATAATAATTTCACTTGCGACTAAAAATTATTATATCATAAAAATGAATGGTTTTATAATAAATTTTTTTTAATTCAAACAAAACATTATAAATTACATTATGACTTTCTATTAATATGATTTGTTTGTAATAATTGCATTCTTTAACTTGAGTTAAATTTAAATCACTGTGCAGTTAGTGAAAGTAATATCACTGATTATAAAATAATAGACTATTCTATAATCAATGGTGATATACTCCATATAAATTTGTCTATAATTTTGTTCATCAATTTTCTGATTATTGATGGTGGTGATATAATCATTACATTTTTTTATCATTCTCTAATTTAATTAATCATAAATTACTTTAAAATATCTTGCCTCAAGCATGTATTCAGAATCAATTTTCAGGGGGAGGGATTATTCTATTATTATTTAAATGATAATAAATAACATATACGTTTGTCACTTTCTAAAATCCAAGATAACATGTAATGACTAGTGGAAAATTAGAAAATGTACAAATTCCCAAAATAAATTGTAGTCGTACAATACTGTACAAAAAGTTCATAGCTATTTTTTGTTTCTACTTTAAAAATTTCATGCTTGTTTTGACTCTTTCTTTTAAATTTATCAATTTTATTAGATATTCACTAGTTGTATAGTTATTTGCAAAAATTTGATTGTAGTAATTTCGGTACAAAAATAATATAAATTTTCAAGTTTGTGCATGTTTTTAAAGAAAACATTATTTAAATGTTGTGAATTTACAATAAGTTCAATGTATTGCATTCTCATTTTTAAATTAATTTTCATGTTAATGTTATTTTTTTTTATTTCAGATTTTAGGCATATGCTTTGCTCAAAATCTACGTGCTGACATATTTGCACAAAAAGGCAAGTGGCACTAGATGGAATTCATCTTAAGACATGAACAAACAAGATTATATTATATAAATATATATACTTTTTTAAGAGGTTTTTAACCGTATCAATATTTTTTCATACCTAAAATAGTGATAAAAAAGATTGTAGTCCAACTCTTTAGTGTGAACCACAGACTTCTATACTTAGTATAGAAGTCTGTGGTGTGAACATGCTTCCATGAATTTTTTATCTAATTTTTAGGTTCTTGATTAAGTTTGATTGGCCATTTTCATAACAAATTATTATTAATACCTTATTTTACATCACACTCTCACACAAAACTAAATTAGATTATAGACACCTTTATTATTTAAAAAAAAATACTTATTATTCATATATATATATGAATATGTATTTTATCTTGAACTCTCTTGTAAAATACACATGTTAATGACTGTCGTCAAATTACCTACAATGTAAACGCACAGCTATGATACTGATTTTTCATTTTTACAATTCGGTTTCTTTGTCCATATAAACATTTTTCTTGGTTATCTATCCTAACTTTTTAACATTTTTAAAGATATATTATGTAGTGACCCAAATTAACTACACTTTTGTTATATCTGTATTATTTCTTTATTTACCAAACTTAGATCTCTTTTTTGGGGGGAATTTGTCATTGTAATACAATTTAATTTTTAATTTTGCTCAAAATATCTAAAGTATTATTTTATAAAGGTATGTAAATTGTATTAGATTTGTGCCAAACAAATTGTAGTATTAATATGCAGTTTATTTTCAATGTATTTTTCTAAGTTAAGTTCCTACTAGTACTACTTACATAAGCTAAAATTGAATGTTGCTTAACTTCACAAGTATACTAATTAATAATTATTTTAACACATGTATTACTAACTCTACTAACAAATTTAATCTACATTCCATAATATAATATACATTATTTTGTAAAAAAAACATTAAAAAATATTATTACAATGAATAAATGATCTGTAGTTTTTTAATATTGTTTTACTTTCAGTTACATACACTAAGCAATTATACATCTAACATACCATAATGGTATCATCAGTGTCGGTCTGGCCCACCCGGCTACCCGGTAATCACCGGGGGCCCTTCGATATTTTTTAATATTAGGGGCCCATAGCCAATTGTAAACGTAATAACTAATAATTAATATGTATGTGTTTAAAATTCTAATCGGGACAACTGTAATAAATATGTAAACATTGAACATAGATAAATGGTAATTATTGTGGTCTGGTGATAAGGATAAACGCAGTATTTAGCTTGATTACTTGTCTATGGGATAAATTCTTTTTGAACTTACAACCAAAACGGGCTTATTCAATACACTGTACATAGCATTAAAATATATTCTTATACTTCCATGCACACAAGTTAAGTGTGAACGAGTGTTTTAAAAACCAAACTTAGATCTTCATTAAGCCAGCAATATTTGGATCCTTTAACTTGTTTATTTGTTGAAGATGATATCATTCAATTTATAAACAAAGATAAAGTTATTGATATGTTAGGATCGTCAAGCAATGAATTAAAAAAATTACTTTTTTAATAATTTAATTATTTAATGTTAATTTCTAATTCAAATTTTTTATTTTATTTGTAAAATTGTTAAGTAACAATATTGGTTTACATTTTAAGGCATTGGAAAAAACGACCTAATTATTATATATTTTATTATTAATTATGTATAAAATAGTCTTAATATTTTATTAAATGACGGTTAAATTTTTTTTCATTTACTTAAGTTAAAATTAAGTTTGTAGGGGGCCCATTCGAAATTAGTTAACCAAGGGCCCAGTCATGGTCCAGACCGACACTGGGTATCATGATTTTTTATCAATACTTATATTGTTAAAATTAAAAATTAACCCCACCAATTTTTATTTCAAAAGCTTAACTGATTTATTATTTAAACAAATTAAGCTATTTGATTATTACCAAATAAATTGAATGCATCTTATAATAAAACAACTTTATTATCTTAATCGTTCGTAAATAGTTATACAGTTATACATGTAAGTAAATAACTTACTAAACAGTAATTGAATATTTTAAATTTTAATTTTCATAAAATTAAAGGAAAACTACATGTATAGATTTAAATTTAGAAACTAAAATTTTTAAATTAACATAAAATAAAGATTACATAGCTGAGCTTATCCAAAATATAGGTATTTTTTAATTGTCTATGAGTCTTTCAAGAGACAAATTCAAGGGCTTATAATGAAATAAATAATTCTGCACAATTTTCTTAGATGTTATTAAAATTATTTTTTAAAGGTGCAGCATAATATCTATAATTTACACATAATTGGAACTTGTATGTGCAAAAATATTTATATAAAATTGTTGAACTTGATAATATAAAAGAAATATTATATATAATAAAAAAAAAATATTCAAATAAAATAGATGATTTTAAATGGTACTATAGTTCCGTCTATAATAAAAGATAAAATATGGTGAAAAAATGCTTTTAATTATTAAAATCAAACAAGTATTGAATGTTTAAACCCAACATTTGAACAAAAAATACTAACTAAATAAACTTAAATTAACATATTTTGGCATTTAAGATATAATTTTTCAAAACCAATAAGTTTTTTAAAAATATTAACTGAAATATAAACAAATTTTAAGAGAACACTATACTGTATCACTGAAATAAAAAAAAAAATTGCCATTTTATGAAAGTATTTAATTACTAACATTTAAATATTTAATAATTGATGAACTAATAATTTTATCTGTAAGGCATACCTGCCACATATAATAATAAAATAAAATAATTGAAGACATTTACAATAAGATATGATATAAAATAAAAGTCCCTTTTTGAACATTTGTCATCCTTTTCCATATTATAATAGTTAAATGCCATTTTTATTTTCAGGAGCATGCCATGTAAGTCTTTCTTCATAGAACTTAATAACGATTTGTGGGCACATTAAATTAGCCTCTTTAGCTGCGATTAAATCAGCTTCTTCAATTCCTTTCCACTTTAATAAAAACATCAACTGGCCACTAGAATCAGTAGCACCAATAATTTTTTCTGCTACTTTTTCAGGTGGAGCGTTAGGATCAGTAACATCATTTTCTTTTTCCTCTGACAGACTGGTATCTCCATCATCAATCTTTTCAATATCATTTTCCTCGGTTTCATCAGACTTGTCTGATTTATCAGATTTGTCAGATTTATCTGACTTATCAGCTTTATCAGCAGCCTTCCTTTTTGGTATAGGAGAAGACTTTCTACGTTCTTTAGAAGGACCAGCATCTGATGATGCACAACTTGTAACTGTTGAATTAGACAGTGTGCGTTTACGACCACGCTCTGGTTGATCCTTTTTTTTTTTTTCCTTAATATCTTTTTGTTTTAATTTTTCTTCAAAATCTTTAATCAACTCCTCACAATCAAGATTCTCTTCAGGTTCCCAAGTATTATCTGAATCATTGTAACCATTCCACTTGAGAAAATATTCAACTTTGCCGTTTCTTGTACGCTTGTCTAAAATCCTTTCTACAGAATATTCCTCTTCTTGTTCTTCGGCATCAGAACTAGAATCTACGCGTTTTTCATTTTCTTTTCTGAAATAAAAATAAAAATATATTAATACGTTGATAACAATACATCAAAACAGATTTTTTTTTTTTGTGTTGAATTTTATTATGCTGAGTGAACAGATTTATCATTTATTTTAAATTTGTTTGCTACACATGACACCAACATGTGAGTTTTATTTTTTTAAACGTATAACCTCTAGGCATAATTCCAAATAAGTGTTGACATTATACATAAAATATTCTTATTTTAAAACATAAAGAACAGTTAAAAAAAAACAATTTAATTACACATGGAAAAATATAAACCACAGCAAACATTGTTAAATCAATACAAATGTTTTTTGTTTTTTAAGTGTTCATAATATTTTAAATCAAGAATATTAATATGTGATACAATCTATAGTCTATACTAAGGATGAAATAATGTGCTTTTGATTATTGATTACACCATTTTAGTTACCAATGTATAATATAAGTATCAAAAAAAAAAAAAATTAAAATCATAAATTTATATATAATAAAATAAATACCTAATCTAATTATAGTAATTATTGTAGGAATAAGTTTGTCAAATGAACAGGAATTCGATAATTTCCATTCTACAAAATTATTATAATATTTAGTGTTTAAAAAGATGGCAGAACCACCATGCTACTAATGGGGAAACATGAAAACTAATATGCGCGTAAATGCTTAATAGGTGTGCATCTATTAAAAACCAACAACAGAGAATGCATTCCGACTAGCTGCAACACTTGCAACTCCTCGCTGTTTGAGTCACAACAATTTTGGAAAAAAAATTAATTTTTATTATTGCTTGATAGTTAAATATAATCAAAATCGACCGGTGTACCAATCGGTCTATCCTGAAAGTTGACACTAACAAAAACAAGCGTAAGTAAAATAAATCCGGAAACCGTTGTGAGCGGGCGGCAACGAATACAATGGACGCGCGTAAACAGGTTGGCGTCGATAATGTGTATGTATTACATATTCTGTTCAAGACATCACAGACAAGAGTAAGACAAGACACCCAACACCGCCGAGCGGCTCTCGATCGAAATATTGTTCATCCATCATTCATCAAATATTATGGTTTTAGTGACTTAATATTTTTATTTACACGTTTTTTAGTAACGCACAATAAAATTGGACGATGGCGGCATCGCCAAAATTACCTATGGTTTATGGAATACGTTTTGATTTTATTTCGTGAAAAAGTCACAAATCTCGGTCACGCACAGATGATGTAGGAAAACGTGTGCAAACAATGAAAACGGCGGGTAAAAATTTGTTGAGGTATTGGAGGCCGGTGCATGCATGTGCGTAATATATTAGTTGTTACTCACCTGGGATTCATATTGAAGACTTGTGAATGAAACTACCAGAAATCAATGTACGGCGTCAAGATAATTCGACCAGATGACGGGAACAAAAAAAAAGTGAAAACCGTGGACTAACCACTGGAATGACGATTACTATGGCGGCAATGCGGTATTTTAACAGTCACCTGAAACTAATAGCGAACGCGATTCATCGAACAACGGACTACTGAAAACTACAGCGACTAAACAACGACGTTGAATGGACGAGAATAAGTAACGTTAACGATAGTGGTGGTGGTAGGTACTAACAACAACTGTTGCCAAAAAGGGAAAAAAGTGGTATGCGTGCCAACGACCACTGGCTAGACTGTCTATCACTAACATGTATATGCATAATAGTCGTATTTCGTTTTTGTGCCATGTGGAAAGTGGAAACTACCTATCATTGACGCCTAAATTGGGCATTGGCGTTTAGAAGTGATTTTTAATTATTTCATCCACAAGAATGCGAGTTAGTTAATGGTGATGTCGTTTTTCATGAAAAGCATAAAAAATGTATTGGTTTTTTATTATGATAGTCTAATTGTGAAACTTATAAATTGTTGATATTAAATTGTCCTCGATCGAATGGATGTGTTTTCAAGAATATACATTGTATATACCTATATATTATATATGTATATTAATGGAGACCGTAACTGAGGGTAGGATCCAGGGGTCCGGATCCTCCCCTCGAATTTTTTAAAATTAAAAACATTAGCGGTGAATATAGTTTATTGACTATATATTTTTAATATTTATATTAAAGTTAATGTTGAACTCCCCTGAAATTTTTTTCAGTTACGGTCTTAATATCAATAATATATAATACCAAATGCCAAATACCAATGCATGTATATTATCACAACTGATGACTGCATACAGCATAGTGTTTAATAAGCTAAAGCCTCAAATATTCTAGCCCCTAGGTATGATGTTACTATTGTTACTAATCACTCAAGGACATATTTAGGGGGAGGGGTGATATGGGTGTTAGAACACCCCCTATCTGCCGTATTTTGTTTTGTTTGACCAAACTCCAAAATTGTTCACGAAGTGCAAGAAATAATCATTCATAATCATAGTTCTATTATTTTTCCTACAGTTCACAGGCTGTTGGTCAACGATCCTTGTCACTACAACATCTAAGAGTTAACGCTCCTTTTCAAATCTCCGAAGACTTAAAAGTTATTTAAGAAATGCCGTTGGAGAAAACAGGTTGAATGGTTTAGAATTAATGAATAGGTATCCAATATCCATAGAGATATACCTATTATATCTACAGCAGAGGTTATTGATGAACTTACTCTCCAATGCCGTCCCTTACTCGCTTATAATTTAAATAAGTAATCATAATAATATGTGTATCTGGTATCATTATATTCATTATATTCAATCTATTCAATTTCATGTTTTTTTAATACTATATAGGTTGTAGTTGTTGGTTTAGTATTATATAGTGTACTATTTATTTTATGTGATTTAGAATATAAAAGTTATTTTAGTTATAGACTATAGTATAAATCTCTTATACAATTTATAGATCTTACACATACTGTCTTAATCTAATCATTTTCATTAATATGATAATTTCTATCAATACATGGTATTTGTTAATGTAATAAGGGGGTGTGGGGAGCGGAGCCCCCTGCCTACCATAAGTCTATTAAATTTTAAAACATCCCCGTAAAATAAATCCAGGATAAGCCACTAACTAATGTAGTAATGTATCTAAGAAAATGTGCGAATTATTTAAAACCATATAGTGGTGCCATTGCATGATTATAAATACTTGTAATAGTATTATTATAATTTATAATATAACCATATTTAATACTAGGTATAATAAAGATACACGTATTGAAATTGTGTACATTAATAATTTATTTTTGTTTAAAATTTCAATTATATTAAAGAAATTAAATATGTTTACTGCGAGTCACACTGAAAGCATTCTCGAGTATGAGCACACGGACCACATGTTTGATACAATGATACCACTATCGTACTAAATAATTCGCAGTTCTTTTTGAAACTAGAAAAATATTAAAAACCAGGAGATTAATGAACTTTTAAATGTTGAAACGTCAATATTTTCAGAAAAATGAACTCTCCAAAAAGGCTATTTTCAATTTTTTTGAAAATAGTTAAATAATAAAATTTTGTTTTTAACTTTTTTACCAAACCATTAAAATAAATTAAATCATGAAATATTTGTAGTTCTTGTCCCTGTGAATCTTATTAACAAATCAAAATTATAATATTTCCATTATTTCAGATGATATCGCTTTAAGCAAATCCTCACGGGACATTCTGTAATATAATACAAATATAGTATTGATAAAAAATATGTATAATATAGGTTAATAGTATAATAGGACATAGGTACTATTAATGTAAGTAGTAAAAGTAAAATATGTATACTAATATTACTAATTAATGTAAGTAGTAAGTATGATATCAATCATAAATCTGGACACCTGGTGGCTGGTACCTTGAATAAAATCACTCTAGATTTGGATAATCTCTAACTACTTTTTTTACTCTTTCCATCCCAATTAACTGTCTTGTCCTTTTTATTTCTTGGGATATTTAGATTCTCTACTATACCTACATTGACTTATTTTAATTTCATTTATTAGGTTCTGTTGATGTGAGACATCAAATCATTTATAAATTTATAGTTAAATCCTTTACATTTATTATGTTGTTTTAGCATAATATACATACCGTCAAGGTAATACATTTAATACATTTAATACACAAACTTACACTAATTAGTACACATATTTTATTTGTACTACTTACATATTTGTGTTTTATATATTATATTATAATTGCTACTATATTTTACCGGCGATATTTTGTCGGTAATTCGTCATGGTAACATGCATGCATTAATATTATTTTATTGATATATATAATATATGTATTTTTTTAAAACAATTATATATTTTAAGTTTTTATCTAAAAGTCGTATATTCTTGAGAACGTTACTATTCAATCAAGGACATCAGTCTTAAAATCACTATTGTAATTATTTATAAGATTCACTACTTAGATTTAAAATAATAAAAAACCAATAATTTCTCTAGGTATTATATGCAGGGTTAAAATATGTTTTAATCAAACTTTTTTAAATATGTGTTTAATAACCGTCGCACTATCGCTATAACGAGCATCGGTACGCGATTGTTGCCCTTAAGATAACATGCCGCGACCTCCCAACACACTGACATCGTCGTAAGTAAATAGTAAACATAACGTATTTAAATTAAAATCAACAACATTATACAGGTAGATCGCCTAATTAACAATGCAACAAATAATTCTATAATAAACCCTTCAGATTCAAGATATACACCTAAATATGATAACACATATAATAATTAGGATGTCGGTTAGACACAAAAATTCAATAAAAAAAACATTCAGATTCATCCAAACCAAATTTTCCTGGGCCTACTTTAAATATAAAAATAATAAAAATTTATAGCGGCTAATCACTACGAAATGCTTATACAAACCGAACCTGTTAACCCGACCATTGCAGTTTCTAACTCGAAAGCATCTTACACTTCAGAAACACCTAATATCATCAGTCAAATTAAACCACCATCACCGATTTTTCTGCAGGCCGCGACATAAACCCACACCTAGAGCAGCATTTTTTATAGTGTTTACATGTAAGGGGCGGCCAAACTCAAATTTATCTAGGTGTGTTTAAACACTTGAGCCGGGCTTAGATTTTTGTAAATGGCATAATTGAATTTTCGAAAACGTTTGAAGCCATCATAATTGAGCTAATTGGGGTTGACAATTTGTATTGTAAATCCATCTTAGATCGTATAAAAATACAAACAGCCAATCCTGAATCATACAAATCTCTGATACATTAATTTAAAAAAACACGACGCCCAGTATCATTACTATACCAACTAAAAGAGGATAAACCTATTCGAGTCGTCATCCGTAACAAACACACACAGAATTAATTAAATCAACGCCGCTAATGTAAAAGTATAACATCATATTATAATTGTTTAGACTGTTTAGAGTATTTACTCTATGTAAAAGCCAATAATTTTTGTTTCACATTTTTACCATGTATTGACTGTTCTGCATCTGCAACTATATGTCTATTATATAATATCTGTATATATAAAAATTTCGTGTCACGATGTATGTTCGCGATAATCTCCGAAACTACTGGACCGATTTTGATGAAATTGTTTACACCGTGTGTAATTTGGGCCAACTTAAAAGATAGGATAGTTTTTATTTCTTTTTTTTTAATATTTTGAATATTTTAATTAACTTTTTAATAAATTTGTATAATTGCATGGTGTATTTCGGGTTTTCCCGTGACCGACCGCGACAGTATCTATATAGCTAACTGTAATCTGACTTCTTTTCTATTGTGTGTGTTTTATCGTTGGCGACGTGTAGATATGAATTGTTCCGAGAATTATCTCCATAATATATAGGATAGTTTTTATCTCAATCTGAATATATAAAAATTTCGTGTCACGATGTATGTTCGCGATAATCTCCGAAACTACTGGTAATATATAGGATAGTTTTTATCTCAATATTATTTTTTGCATTGCAATTATTGTAATAAAGAAAGTTATAGAATTTTCGAGAAATGTTCAAAGGTATAAAATGCGAAGTTCGGTACGACGTATTCATCAGTCAATATAAAGCGCCACAATCTGACCGAGTCAGTCATTATCGAGTTAATCGCGCCGTCTCGAGTTTTTTAATTGAGAGTGTCTTTCCGGATATATTGAATTATTATTTAGATCACAATTGGCTCTGTAATCGTGCTATTTTGGCAGCAAGAAATGTTGATGTGAACGAAATTAACTTCCATATACAACAGATTTTGCCCGGTGATTTGATGTCTTTTAAATCAATCGACACAGTTATTGATGAAAACGAAACCGTAAACTTTCCAACTGAATTTTTGAATTCTCTGGATTTACCAGGAATGCCACCACACAACCTTCAATTGAAAATTGGTTCACCAATCATTCTTCTACGTAATTTAAACCCACCTCAATTATGTAACGGTACACGTTTAGTCATAAAAAAATGACCGAAAATATTCTTGAAGCAACAATTTTGTCGGGAAAATTTAAAGGAGATATCGTCCTGTTGCCACGTATTCCACTGATGGCGTCAGAATCTCCAATACCGTTTAAAAGGCTCCAATTTCCGATTTGTTTAGCTTTTGCGATGACCATAAATAAATCTCAAGGCCAAACAATGTCTATTTGCGGTTTGAATTTGGAAAACACATGTTTCTCACATGGACAGCTATATGTTGCCTGCTCACGTGTAGGAAAACCATCAAATCTCTTCGTGTTAGCGAAAGACAGGTTAACCAGGAATGTTGTACACAAAGTAGTACTTAGATAATTTTTAGTTTTAATAATTTAATTTATTTTTGTATGTTTTTAATGTATATAGTATATTTTGTTAGTAGGTCACTGATTATAAACAATAATTTAATATAAGATGAATAAAATGTAAATTCAGAAAATATATATGTTTGTTTGTTAATTAAAACATTTAGATACTTTACCTATTACTTTTAAATTTTCTCATACATAATAACACTAATACATGGCCTACGAAAATGTCAAAAAACCAACTAATACGCGGGCAACGCCGTGACGGGACAGCTAGTATATTATAATACATTAATTACTAACAAATTATTCAAGTAAAATTTGCTTGGGATTTGTTAAGTTTATTTGGATCAACTTAAACTTTTTTTGTGGCCGAATGTAATGTTATTATTATTATTATTGTATATAATAAACTCAATAAAAATAAATATATTTTGTCATGCTTTCTTTGTCCAGCAAAAAGACACGCCAAGGCCGAATAAAAATCGGTCTGTTTTGTGCATTACCGTAAGTCACCCAGCCATAGCCGTAACATTCCCACCGATATCGGCCCATCGACGATGACGACTGTAATATGGTGCGGCGTCTGTCAGACCACGGGGGTGTGGTACTACTTTTGAGTTATTGTGAAATTGTTTACATTGCACAATATTTGGGTTACCCATCTATAACAGTACAGCCACCCTATAAAAATTTGAAACTAGTTGCACTTATAACAATTCACTTGGAGAGAATAGCCGCGAGTAGTATGAGAAAAATTCCTAGTAAAATAATAATTTACGAAACCAATATTATTAAAATATTAACTAGTTGATTCTGCACAGCGTTGTCCTGAATTAATTAAATGCCTGTGAATTTACCCTATTTTAAATTTTGTTAAATGTGAAATATACATTACAATTTCAATCATTTTTAGACAACACATGCCGAGCGTATTACATCATTCTGACGAGATAAATCTTTAGCAAACAGACCGCTTACTATTTTTAAATTTTTTTTATCATTTTATGAATTGAACAAAACATTTCATCGTGTATTAAAATTTGTTATTCTGTTTTTATAAACTTTGTAACGACACCATATATTTGATATTATTTTAGTCTTTGTTCCTATAACTACATTATTATGTATTTTAGTATTTATCTTCTTTATTAATTATTATGACTATTCGTTGCAGTATTATGAATATTATAATTTGTTTTATAATTTTATATTTATTTTATGTTAAAAACATATTTACATAATAATATAATATCCCATGAATACTGGTTAGTTAGTTCATTAGTTAGTTTGCTTTTATGTAAATAATATCATTGGTTTCATCATCATCGAGTTTATAAAGTATAAAAGATTAAAAACAAAGTAAAATTGTAAAAATAAAACATTATGATTAGGTAGGTACCTATATAAGTTATAAGTACCTACGTTGTTTTATAATAATTAGATATTCCAGAGTTTCAGTACATTTCTTTAAGTCAAATTAAATTCGCATTTATTTTATTAAGTTTGTTTTAATAACATTTAACAATTATTGTATAAATATATATGTAAATTTAAGTTATAATTTTTAAATACTTCAAACTATGATTTAAAAAATCAATGAAATTTCCGATTTTTTCGCAATAATTTTAAGTTATTTCGTAGAGAAATGTTTTGATAGTTTTTAAATGATTTAAATCCAAATGCTAAACTTTTTGTTTTTTTTTTTACATTTTAAATCCTTTAAAATGTTTTTTTTATGTAGGTATAGGTAATAGGTTAGATTTCCACTGATAACCTATAACCGAAGTTAATATACGCTAATACGTCACTTGATTGTTTTTTTATCGATTATTTGAATTATGTTTGATTTTGATAGAAAGTCATAATATTGCTATATGAATTTATGTTTAGCTGTATAGAACAGAGGTCTCCAAACTTTTTTATTCAAGGGCCACAAAAAATATCAAATCCTCTTAGTGGGCCAAAAGTTTATTAACACATATAATTTTTAATTTTATGAAAATATATGTATACAAATATAAGTTTACTTTAAATCTTTGGATATCTATATTTTATTTACCGTCTATGGGTGCTGCGGGCCGTAGTTTGGAGACCCCTGGTATAGAATATAGATAATTTACAAAAATGATAAGATGAATTCATCTTCATACTATACTGTCTAAACCTATAATCAAACATTATATTGATTGAATTTCACACCAATCTGAAAAATATAAATATAATCATAAAAATAGCCCCGCAAAAATCAACGATTTTGTTTAAAATGTTTATCATATACTTATTAGTTACCTATACTATTAATATTTATGCTGATTTCAATTAATTTTTTTTTATCGAAAATTGTCCTACAATTTGAAAATCTGATAAAATTAAACAATTTTCATTCCCAATATTATATTATATTATTTTTAGCGTGTCTACAATTATTTTGATATTTACTAGTAGTATTTATAAACTATATACGCAGATGCGATAGAAAAACCAGTTTTAATAAATTGTGCGGTACTTCCGTTGTTGTGCACGGGATGGTTATGACCGAAAACTGTTTATGGGCACAGAATATAATAATATTATTGAATATACGAACTAAGATTATGGTGAACGTGAATTGGTCATAAGTACTTAAATACTCACAACTCACATGATAGTTGGTAAAGTGGTGGAGTTACGGGTTTTTCTCATTTTATATCAATAGCGCTCCCGTCATCGATCGACGATCAATGATCAAGTCAGCAAATAGCGCTAGTTCTACAATAATAGATGAAACTCAAAAGTTGGAAGTCCAGAACTAGCTGACCACGGCCTTGTTTTCATGTGGCTGACTCTGGCAGATAATATTACTGTGAAACCCTCTCGTTTCTCCACTGGTTTACATGATTTTAGCGAAACGTTATTTGTCCTCTTGTCCAGTACTCTATATTATTATCCTAGTCTGTGGTCAAACGTCAAACATAAACTTTTTACCGAAATACAAGGTTTCTTATTTCAAAGAATACAGCTTATTGAAGGATTTTATCGTAAAAAATCCTATTGTAAAAATAATAGTGCTTTACATACCTAATAACTAATAAGTTATAACCTGTGCGCTTTTAACAAAATATAACCTTTCGGCTTTCAGCTTTATTCAATTTATGACATTTTTAATTTGCTATAGGCATTACAATTTAATAGAAGATTTTTATTGAAATTTAAAAAATAAAATAACTGAAAGTCACATACATTTTTTATGTACATTTAAAGTTATGACACTAACGATTTAATATAATATAAAAGATACAAGGAATTAATAATTTTTATCATTACGCTATACTATCAAAATATTTTAAACTAATTAGAAGTTTTTTATACACCGTTTTACAGTAAGTACATATTATGGACCTAAAAGTTAACACTGACCAGCAGCAGTTGTATGCATGTTTCTCCGACATATAGATACATTCTATTTTCGATGTCGTTCTAAAGAGTTATAAATTATTTGTTTATTTATTATATAGACATATAGTATATAGAGCAGATCAATAAACAGTAAACCTACTTTTCCAATTTTAAAAAATGTATTATGTACTGTGTAGTGTAGCCGTGTAGGTACTAGTGTGTATAATAGGTACGCTTACAAATTACAATGCTTACATATTCATAAAACTTTTGTTTAAATCCATAAAAATGTAAAACTTATGACACTTTCTATAATCAGTGCTTATTATATTTAAATTCAATTTTCAAAATATGAAGTTTTTATACGATAAGTATATAAAACTCAATAAAAGTCTTACGCCTTATATATTATATTATAGTAACCTGAATGGGCTGAATGTTTACAAGTCGACAACGAATTTCAAATAAAACTATATTCAATATTCATAGTCCATCAAATATTGAAATATTAAGAAAATTTGAAACATAGTTTACACACTACACAGGTACAAATATAGATATTAATATTATATTATACGGATAGATATAAATTAGGTTTTCTTATTGTGCATTGTGCAAATACAATTGATGCTATATGTCGAAAAGTACAAACTATATTTATTTGTTTTTACCATTAATTTTAGTATGCATGCATAAACCTTATCATTAATCAAACTGTACCTTTAGTATATATAGTTGAATTTGAATATATACTAAAACTGCTATTTAGTATTGGGTGTGTCGTTCATTTTTTTGTAAGAGCATGTATTGTGATTTGAATTAATAACGCATAAAATCGTATACTATTATATACATAAATGGATAAGAAAATAATATGAATTTTTTTTTTATAATTATGAAATTAAATAACAATTATTATTCATTGTATTTAATGAATGGATTTCAATAAATACGCGATATCAGCGATTCTAACGTACTTGGTTTAAATAAAATATATTTTATTAAGGGGCCGTAACACCAACATTTATTTACTCTGTGTCTCTGTCTATCTCCTACATAATAATTATAGGAACAAAGATATTCCGTGTTTCCAATATTACGAGTTACGAGTGTTACGACTCTTTGGTTCAGTTTTGGGTAAAGGTCACCTATTATATATGTTATAAAGGAGAATATTTTCTGTGCATTGACCGGATAGATTTTTAATATTTACAATTTTGAATAAATTATTAATGGTTAAAAACAATCGAAATTATTTTAAATTAAAACATTCTTATATTTATAAAAAATGTAAATACTAAAAATGTACTGGGTCAATGCAAAGGAAATACTCTTCTTTCTAAAATATATAATAGGTGCCTTTGCCCTAAACTGAACCAGAGAGTCATGATCGTGGAAATACGGAGTATCTTTGTTCCTATATTATGTGGGAGATGGACAGAGAAAACAAATGCTGGTATAGCGGTCCCTTAAAAATATTTAGATGTATTAGATATTATCATTGATTATAAATACTAGTATTTAAAATCAATGATATTATTTAAAAACAATATAATAGGTGCAGGTTATTGAATCTGGTTCTTTAATGAATATAGTGAAATATGAAATAGTTTTACATAAACAATATAATTTTGTTTGGCGATTAAAAATTAAATACTGAATGAACTCATACTAGACATTCTCACACTATAAGTACGGCTCCAAGTGTTTTATATGTTTTTATCGTTGATTTTATAATATACTATTTTAAATTTAGTATATAAAATAAATGATACCTATTGTCATTCCTTTGTTTACCAAAATATTTTTATCCTTGTTCAAGTGCAAAAGTGAAATTAATTTTATTAGGTTCGACTACACGTAGTTTATCCAGGAATTATTTGAATTTCACCGGGTTATTAAGATAACAGAAATACCCGTAGCCGAACGTCGAACATATATGTAGTTTATTTTAAAATCTATGTAGTTTACACTGTTTACAGTTTATCAGTCTTATTTTGTCATTTCTGAATTTCTGATTCCTCATTCATTTTTTCGTCAACTGCTGTGCTGTTTGGACCACGTAATTACTGAATCACGTACGTATTTATTCAAGTAAAATAAATAATTATTAATAAGAAACAATTGTAGCGGTTCAGAATCATAAAGAAAAACGAATCGATGTGTCAACAATAATTATTATACAAAATTAATATAATTTTAAATTTAACCAATATTTTTTTAATTCTAATTAATACTTAAAACCATCTCTTCATTACTTGCATGTGAGAATTTCCCTGACATAATTTTTTGAGAACAACTGGCTTGCTCATAAATCGATAGACGTATTTTCCTCAAATTCATAGTACCAACTTCCTACTACCTTATAATGAACTAATTAAAAATAGATTTATCAATAAATGGCTACATTTTTGTTCTGATTAGAAAATATATTGCGTTCCAAAAATAATTAGTCGTGTCGTGAAAGCGAATCCTTCTACGCGCGAATAACACCATTTGATTTATTCACATATAAAAACAAATTATTAATTTGCATGAAGGTAATTTTTTTTATTCATCAATAAATAATTCTAAAAAAAATGGTTTGTGAGGTTCATTTAATGACACCCTCCAAAAATCACCCAAAATACATCATTGTGTATACTAATTATTAAATATAATAGTACATTATAATTACATACAGTAACTACGGCCTAACACGGCATAATATTATATTATTATTATCAATATTATCATGAACCCAGTTTCAATAGTTTCAATACGTGGCCTATTCTCCCTTGCTCCCTCAGTCCATTTAGCGATAACATGTTACAATTGAATCTATTGAGCGGCAGTTTGTCGATCGTCGTCCAAATTACTAAAATAATATTTCCATTAAAATAACTATTTATAGGTTTTAGATTTTGTGGCCTTTCACAAATTAAATTTCAATAAGAATAAACAAAGAAAACAATATATTTTCCAATTCAGATAAAAATACTTCTATACATTTTTACTTTTAATTAATTATGATTTTTACTGAGTTTACGCAGTTTCAAAGTCTGACAAGCCGCCCTTGAAGAGTGAAGACTCATTGTATATCAATACATTTATCGCTCTGTTCAAAATTTACAAATGTTTTTGGTAACCAATAATAGTATTTAAAAACCCTCACGCCATAATATTTATATTAATGTACATATTATCTAATCCGTTTTTAGCCGATACGACGTGTAAAGTTGGAACGTTTGTATAAAGCATATTCTTTTATGGAAACTTGCCAATGAAGGCCGTATATTATACAGTATTATTATTATTTGGTCCGCAATAGGTATATCAATTAATATTAACCGTTTTTATTTGTTCTAGAAAATATGGAAGTGAAAAATCTGAATGTAGTAAATACAAGATTAAATACTGTATTTAAAAACTGCAGTATTCAAGTGTATTCTGATACACTGACACAAAACAATGTTCGTAATGTCCAGAGAAGCGAAGTTACCAAAATTAAAAACAGCAGACGTTAGTAAATTAAATATAATATGAATATATATCTACGTGTATTCTTCTACAGAAACCTAACCATAGAAAGCCGTATTATTTATTATATAGTCTGAAAAATATCAATTAATATTTAAATATAATTTTTATTTGTTTTAGAAATGGAAGTTGATAAACAGAATGCAGTATCAACCATCTTTGAGAAAACTATCTTTAAGAACACAGTCTTTAATAACTGCAGTATTAATGTGTATACTAGTGAACCGACACAACACCATGCTCATAATGTCCAGAGAGGCGAAGTTACCAAAAATAAAATCAACCGACGTAAGTAAATTAAATATAATATTGTATACATTTTTTATATTTTTAATTGGGAAATAAACAATTTATTGGAAACCTCGTATTAAATTTTCAAGTATTTTTACTCAATAATACATTTTTATCAGCATTTAAAAAATCTTTAAAAGTAAATCAACAATTTTCAATTGATTTTAAATAACTAAAAAAAAGGAGTCGGAATTATTTTGAAATAATTATACTATGTTTAGATAACGATAATCATATCACTATGTGAATATTGTGATAATTTTAAATTCCTGCTGTTATTTCGTTTTTGAATTATAATAAAATAAAGAAATCAATTTTAGTGTTATATAATATGTTCACAGAACTTTCCAGCAGGGAGTATTTAAAAGTTTTAGGTAGTATATCCCGATCAACACCATTTATTTTTCCGTGCAATACAAAATTATAATAATTTTGGAAAAAGATGTAAAAAAGTTTGAGTGAGCATGTAGTTTTAGAATTATTATGATTTTGCATAAAAATAATGGTGTTGAAGATTTACTCGCTCACATTTTTAAATCTTCCTGCTGAAAAGTGCTGTGAATATTCAAAGATATACTACTAATTTTGTCAAAAACTGATGCAATCAGGGTTTTCCTTATTTTTTTTTTGTTTTTCGCAATTATTATTTATTATGATAACTATTGGAAATTTTTCACTTTCGACCACTCAAAATATCAACTAGATTAAATTTATCACCATAAACCATTTTTAGAATTAAATATCGAAACTTAACCACGGAAGGAATACGGCCTTATACCACATTATATTATATGGTCTTCAAAAGATCAAGTATTAATTATAACTTTTATTTGTTTTAGAACTCAAAGTAATTGATCAGAATCAAATAACAGATGAATTACCAAAACACCGTGTTCGTAATTTCCATAGGGGCATAGTTGCCAAAAATAAAAATCGTCGACGTAAGTAAATGAAAGCAAATGTTAACTAATATAATATATTAATTATTATGAAAAGGAATAACGTATAATTTATGTTTCAGGATGTTACCGGTGTAAGTCAGGGTCACACTGTGCGCCACTACGTATTTTTTTGATAATGAACGTTGAACATTTTTTAATAATTTATGTATTTCTAGCCACCGAACCAGAAAGGCGGATACCAGCGTTGCCACCACTGCCTAAAGAAGAGGAAGCAAAAGAAGAACAACGCGAACAACCTATCGTCGACACAGTGGCTCAAATCTTGGGATTTGTAAATGTGGCCACTGTGTTCTATAAGTCAAATCCCGGGACGATGATGTAAGTAAATAAGTAATACGAGTTTAAAATGTTTGTTAACGAGAATTCTAATTCTAACAATTATATAATTTTTAGGCAATGAACACCACCGACTGTCAGTTTCAATTGGACACTGTTTCTTTATTTAATACAGTTACTTGTTTATAGATTTAATTTATTTTATATTTTTTAGGCAAATCATTTTATAAACATATCAATACTGTTTTTTTTTTTATATATTAGTAATTAGTAAATTTATTGATACGTGTAAGGTGTAACACATGAGAAAGTTTGTGTATGTTAATTAATCTAATGTAGTATTTTGATATTTAATTATTAGTGTTATTGCCTTATTGCAGATAGTGATATACTTTTGAACATCGTAGTCAAGTGTTTGTATTTTAAAAATTCACAGTGAAAGCTCGATAAAAGAAAAAAAATAGATGATTGTGTCTGGTTAATTTAATAGAATTAAATTTATAATTTATCTTCTTATAATATTAAAACACAATAGTACATTAAGTACAATAAGAATGTGTAATTTTATGCATTTTAAATGTATAAAATATGTAATGTTCTGTAAAATAAAATGTAGTAATGTAAAATATAAAAAAAATTTATTTTCTTGATAAACTAAAACCAGTAAAATCTAAAATTATTAAATATGTTATGGCTATTGGATAAATGCATAAGTTATTGTTTCCCCACTTGGAACTTTTAAATATCCATTATTTACGTATATTATATACAAATCCTAAGTTTTAACTTTTGTTGTTTAATAATAACAATACTATTAAATATTAATTTTACAACCAATTAATAGGTAAGTAAATACTAAATACCATAAATATTTTCTTAAAATAACTTTAAAATAAAATCCAATTATATCATTTGATTCTTTGAATTGTCTAATTATACATTATTTCTTAAAATTATAATTTTAGTTAACTATTATAAAAATAAATCCTAAAATGTTTAGAATAGTCGATAACAAAATATTAAATATCGAGGTTATGGTCTGGTAACAGCTATATAGATAACGTTATATAATGACCAAATATTTAAAATATCATATTTTATTGTTTGTTGTGACTATATAATGCCATGAATTACTATTTTAAAATAATAATAGATAAGTATGATGTAGAGATTTATTAAATGTATGTGTAGGTAAATATGTAGATATAAATATAATATTAAATGATAAGGACTAATGCCTTTAATAAAACTATTAATCTCATTCCAATTTTCTTAGTTTTTTTTTTTTTTGAAAGTGTAGAACTTCTTGAAATCTGTTGCACATTCGTGTTAAGAATTGATATTTCATCATAAATATATAAATATTTCACTTTTATTATTTATTTTTTTTTATGGGAGATAAACAATTTGTAGGACAGGACTCTTTTATAATCATAAGTTTTGTTATATTACTATAATAAAACTATAAACATCTATATTAACCAACATTAACCTGAATATTAATCGTTATTACTTTATTACTTGTTTGTGTTTAGTATTAATAAATATTAAATAATAATACATATTTATACCACATTATATTAACAACTTAGATAACTCAAAATATAATAATATAATATTTATGTAAATACTATAAGAGAGTAAAAATAAGTTTAATTAATTCGGGGTGCCAGATCGACTTGATCGACATATTATAAGCTTAGTCCGATAACATTTTTAGTTAAAAACCTAACCTTAGCAAAAGCGTCAAACAAAAAAGTGTAAATGTAAAACAGCAGGTAAAATGTGTAACTCCAAGTGCCACAGTAGCAATCCGTGCTCAAGTAATACATACATAGAGCTATTTTTTAGTGTTACCTACTAAACTAAAAAAATAAATTACGATTACTTAGTATACTAACATGTACCTATCTTGTATCTAATCAATATAATAATAAATAAATAAATAAATATAATATTTATTTTACAATAGGTATAATTTTATACTTTTATCCATGGTAGACGGTAGTATAAATTATCCTTCACGCATTCGGTCATTGTACACAATGTTTGAGCAATGTGTTTTATTGTGCACAATGCCCGACTACCCCACTTTGCCAGTTGCCCCTAACATATATGTTAATGTATCATATATATTTGATAAAAATTTCAATTATATAGTTATTCGTATTCGAGTTACACTAAAAAATAAACTCAATTTTGTCGAAAATTAATTTTGCGTTAAAATTCTTTTTTTTTAAATTTTTCAAAATAACAAAAAAATATACCATTAAACCCCCAAAGTACCAATTAGATTCAATTTTCTACCCAAAACCAGAAGACACCTTCAAAGTTAAAAATAAAAGCTTTTTTTCTACAAAAAGTTTCTTCAGGCACAAAAGTAAAAAAAAATTAAAAAACACGTCATGCATCACCATAAAACTAATAAATTTATTGCTTCTAATCTGAAAGTTTTTAAATTTTTGAGTCCAATAAAACAATATAAACCAAAAAATCTTTTTCAAATATAGCTGAATATTAAACGTAATTAAAATAAACTAAACTATAATAATATATAGTCATTCCGTTCAGACCACGATGATGTGTAGACAAAACTACGGTATTATTGTTGCTTAAGTTTGAAATATCAAAATATTCCTAATTAGCTGGCAGTTATTTCTCAAGTTTCCCCATCAGGTGGCGTTAAAGAGGGAACTACTATAACTTAATTACACTTATTCATTGTCAGTGGCGTATTTACGGGGGGAGGGTTATGGGGGGATAGATCCCCCTCAGTCTTTTTTTACTGGTAGGTTTAATAATTTTTCATAGGTATATTATAGAAATACAGAATACAATTATTGAAAACTCTACACTTTATTATAATATATTATTGAATATTGATATATTATGAATTTGGAAATATTATGGTTGATGCCCGCGCGTAGTCCATACACGACTTAGGTACTGCTAAATGCCTAAATATGTAAATGATTGAAAACAATTTGTATCAAAAATCGTAAAATGCTGTCAATCGTCATTATTGTCAATGACGATCCGGCTATTATCATGATTTTAATAATAAGCGTTTACTTTTGGTTGCTATTTCAAAACAAATTGCAGGGCGAAGGCATGTATATATAAACAGGAATTCTAAACAATAAATTCCAATAATTAAATGAAATACAAATAATAATCAAACTTGAACAGTAAAATACGATTTTTATAATTTATTATTGCAATATTTTATTTTTAATCTAGCATAATAATTTACTACTCATTATAGTTGAACACTTGCGCTAGTGCCAGTACCGAACTTCTACCTTAGCAAATTATTTTTTTTTAAACGGCCTTTATACTTGGCCTAGGCTCTGGGCTAAGTACCAAAAATAGGGCCCTTTTTTAGTTGCTGCATTGAGGAGGCCCTGAGACCCTCAAGTTCGGAGCACTGGCTGGTAAACTATTTTTTACTGATTTCGTCCTACATATAAATTTGTATATTTATCAATAGGTACTATACATATTGTATTCTCATAGTTTACTCCATTTTATAAAAAAATAATTACCTATAAATAATAAATCTTTAAAACAAAAGAACAGATTTATATATTTATGTATAGGTACTTGTTGATAAAAAGTATACAAATGTTTAACATTTTTGAGAAACAGTGGTTATAAGTGTACCCTGTCGAGGAAATATGTGTCCCCCCCCTTGACAAAATCCTAAATACGCCACTGTTCATTGCATGTATTTACAATTTTACTGCAGGTGAACCCTTCCTTTCCCTTTCTCCACCCGCCGTCATCGACGAAATCGTTCCGTGTGAACGTGATTAATCTGCGGCCGCTGCTCCCCCCACTCATTGCTCGACTACTCACACCGACGACAATCATTGAGAACTGTAGTTATTAAGTAACTGTAGCGTTCGGCTGCACTCGAGAACGTTCTCGATCATTTACTGCAGCAGCGAACCACACGCACGTACGTACGATGGCCTTTGTCGCGTCGAACCTGCAGTTTGTCAACACGTTATTGAGGTATACGTGGGACGCGGTGCGCCGGGCTTTGGCGTCGGCGGTCGCGGCGTTGGCGTCGGCGGTCGCGCCGTTGCCGGGCGCCGTGTACGCGGCTCCGGCCGTCGCGTGCAACGGGGACGCGGGCGCGGCCGATGCCGCCGTGCCGCTCAGCGTAAACTATCATTTCACGCGCCAGTGCAACTACAGCTGCGGCTTTTGCTTTCACACGGCCAAGACGTCGTTCGTGCTGCCGCTGGACGAGGCGAAGCGCGGGCTGAAAATGCTGGCGGCGGCCGGCATGAAGAAGCTGAACTTTTCGGGAGGCGAGCCGTTCGTCCGGGACGGCGGCCGGTTCATGGGCGAGCTCATCCGGTACTGCAAGACGGAGCTGCGGTCGGCGGGCATCAGCGTGTCCATAGTGAGCAACGGTAGCCTGATCCGGGAGAATTGGATGATCCGGTACGGCGAGTACGTGGACATGCTGGCCGTGTCGTGTGACTCGTTCGACGCCGACACGAACCGGGAGATCGGCCGCCGGCAGGGCGGCCGGACCGATCACGTGGCGAAGCTGTACGAGGTGCGCGAGTGGTGCGGACAGCACAAGATCGCGTTCAAGATCAACACGGTGGTGAACACGTACAACGTGAACGAGGTGTTCACCGAACACATCGAACGGCTGCGGCCGGTCCGGTGGAAGGTGTTCCAATGCCTGATGCTGGAGGGCGAGAACGCGGGCGAGGGCGCGTTGCGCGACGCCGCCCGGTTCTACGTCACCGACGAACAGTTCGACGGGTTCTTGCGCCGGCACGCCGAGGTCCGGACACTGGTGCCGGAGAACAACGACGCGATGCGGGACAGCTACCTGATCCTGGACGAGTACATGCGGTTTCTCAACTGCCGCAACGGCAAGAAGGAGCCGTCCGCGTCCCTGCTCGACGTCGGCGTCCAGCAAGCGCTCCGCGGTTCCGGTTTCGACGAAAAGGCTTTCCTGGAGCGGGGCGGCATTTACGTGTGGAGTAAACAGCAACTGTCCGAAGCCGAGCTCGAGTGGTAATCGGTCACACATTTTTATTCTCTCGCCGCCGCACTTCATCTTGTCGATATTATTATTATTATCATATACTTAATGCAATTATTATGGCACGTGCACACAGGCGCATCTGTATCCTGCGTTTAGTTTTATATTTGTTGTGTGGTGTCGTTTTTCAAGTCACTATCGATCAGTCGGTTTAAATCATTTGAAATATAATATATTTATTGTATATTATATTATATTATAGAACAGTCTTATAAAATATGATAAGCTTAAAAGTCATGCCAATTTTCACAAGTATATATATATTGACGGAAGGAGATATTGATATACGAGTACAATAATTAAAAACATTAATAACCTCCCGAATTTAAGTACGTATAACGATAACAATTACAGTTGGTTTTCATTTAAAAAATTTTAAATTTTTATAAAGACTATTCCGATACGTTCAACAAAATATTTAAACATGTATAAAGGTATATATTATATCTTACAATAAATAATAATTTCATTTATAATTAATAAGTAACAATAAACAATTTAAAATTTTTGAAGTACATTTTTACTGTGTCAAATACTTTTGTTATATATTTACATATAATAAATACATAAAATATTTTAACTTTTTATAACATTCATATATTGATATATAGTAAAAACATTTAATCATACAATTAAATAATACACTGGAAGTGTTAGTTAAATTAGTTTTCTAGAAACCTTTTGCACAACATTATTAATTGAAGAGAGTGTATCGCTATTTTTAATTGTTTAGTTGGAAAAAAAATGACAAATGTGATATAAATTGTTGAAAATTGTACTGTTTAAAAATGTTAATGTCATTTGAAATTGAAAACATTGATGAATACTATAATAATTATTTCATCGTTCTGAATTTTAAATACTTTATAAAATTTAGTCCTGCCATTCATATTCACTATTATACGAGTATAATCTAAATGGATACTTTTTTATACCGCTAAGAATGTTATAAATTAAAATATCTCAAAAAGTTGCATTCGTATAAAATTATTCAATAGGTATTCACATTCGTTATACTACACGCATGATGATTAAAATTGAAAATACGTAAAAAAAAAAAACACCAACTAGAAAGTATTTACAGGTTGTAATGGTTGTATATATTGTTTTAAGATGCCTATTTACTAAACTTAGAGAATCATATAATATTTTATACTTTGATTATTTTATAATAATTGTTGTTCCTGACAAAATTACTAAACAATTGAAAACCTCTATTGAATCGGACAATCACAAAATAATTTATCTTAAGTCGTTATAGTGCTACACTATGTTATTTTTTTAAGCTTAAATTCAACCGTTAATATTACGATAAGGTTATATATTATATATTTATATAGAAGATTAGTTATTATTGAAAATACATTTATAAGGTCGCTATATCATATTATGCTTAATTGATCGTTAAAAAATAAACATTAAAAATGTACAAACAAAAATAACTGGGACAATCGTATAAGCACAAAAATTATAATACAGTAAATACATTTTTCAGGCAATTATCATTGCGGTGTAATTATACGCAAGCGGTCATATTATGTTTTCTAGGCAAAAGCGTCCCTAAACCAATTTGTAGTGAGGGGGAACAAAGTATTTAAATATAATGTATAATTGCTTATCATAAAAAACTGGTTAATGTTTATTGATTGAATAGTCAATTTTAATCACATATAAATATATTAAGACATTAAAAAAAATACATCGTTGTAAACGCAATACATTCAACGCTTGTAACTTATGCTTTAACACTACAAAGACGAATTAAATTAATAATCGATGCGCAAATGTACCTATACAATGTTATAGTATTGAGCTCCAATCAGCCAATTGAGGTGTTTGGTAGAAATGTGGTAGACAATTTATCATTATTAAATATTTATTAAAATACCTATAGACTACTATTTACATTTAGATCTGCTACATACTATGTATGTATGTATATATTTTTATAATAAATGCATTTTTGTGTAGCATTATACAAATTGTATACTTTATGTTATCATACATGTACGAATATAATAAGTACAGTTTTATGAGTACCTATGTATATTATTTGTAAATAATACTTCTATATTTCACTTCATACTCAGTCCATAGTTAAATGATATTGAATTGAATAATAAAGTTATGTTAACATTTTATTTGTGTATCCCTATAACATAAAAGGAGTGGGTTCCGTATGCAAAGTATGTATTATTTATTTTACTTATCACGTATCCGTGTGTGTAGTCTCCGTCTTATAAACCTACAATACACCAAATTACTATTTAAAATTTAAAATTTTGTGTAGTAATTTTTAAAAATAGAGTGAATTGACTTATTATAAAATTAGAAGCCTTGAAGGTAAATGATCTCCAGTGTACATTTCATATTTAATATGTGTACAATACGTAACATAAGCATCATATATAGTTTTCCGGTGAGTTTATTGCAATATTTTAATTTTTAATCAAGTTATTAGTAGGTATGTAAAATATTACTGTATACAAATTTCTCATTGCTCGCTGAACAATTAAAATAAACTCATGACAAAACAAACAATTGTCTTACCATTAAGATTGATAGATAGTGAAGTTACATTTTGACTATGCGCCTACACTTATGCGATCGTTATAAGTATATAACTATGAAGTATGAATGTAATACAAAAATAAGACCAAAGACCGGCTGGAATATATAATATGACTGACTACCCTCGTGGATACGTATGGTAGCATTATTAGTATAACATATACTTGAAAGTACGTTTATGCATTATAAATATAGTTTCGTCCGGTAAGGCTTTGAAGTAAATTACACCAAAACATTGTAATTTGTAATAGTATAGAAGATATAGCTGGTAACTAGTAAATAAGTATTTTTGAGTTATGATAATTATTTTTTTTCAGCATTATCTAGAGGTGCTGCTGCAGTGAGTGAATTTCATTCATTATTATTAGTTATCGGTTATAGGTGTATATCTACTGTATAGGTTTGTGTGTTAAGGTTCTAATTTTTTTTATTGTTTATTATTTAGACCATAACTGTTTTTATAATGTATTCCATTCTTATTTAAAATATCTAATTTTAGTATGCAACAAAATTATATTAAAAAATAATATTTTACAAAAGAACAACGCGAACGGTTGTACCTCGTAATTTTTACAGCACTTAAAATGCGTTGTGGCTTGCATTACATTCTTATATCTGATGAAAGGATACTATATTATAATGATAAAGACATAAAGACATAATAGCATAATATGGTACCTTTGTTGTAAAATACAAACAATTTATTGTTATTACCTCATTGGCCATTGCTATATATCTGACGAGGATCACATGGGCGAAGGGAGTCACCTATTGACTATATACTGTTAAGATTTTGGACACTGATACATGTATTGTGGTCGTGTCGTACCTACTAGTCAGTGGTGCCTATCACGTATGGCAAGTGGGGTAAATACCCCAGAACTTTTTAATGGGTCGTGAGTGATTTTTTTGTTGATATAATTATAGTTTGTAAATACTAAATACAAAGAAGTAGACAACAGATAAGCAAAATGCATTTAATGCAGTAAGCAGGCACGATGTAGAAAAGATATCCCTCCCTTAATCAGGCATGGGTGGGTGGGTAGGTGGGTAGGTGGTACCCTCAAACAGGGTTTACCCCTGTGGTTTAAAAAAGGATCGGCGCCACTGCTACTAGTATTCAGTATAGCACCTACCATTATTGTATAAATGTTGATACGTGGCAAGTAAACAAATCGAGAAAATCCCGCCTAATACGAATAAAATTATGAATTCTATAAATCTAAAATAACATAATCCTTAATAATTATGATACACAATTCAAATTTTTTTGGTATATTATTATTATCTATCGGTTGTTTGTAGGGTGTATGAAAAATGAAAATACAGAAGTTTTCTATGAAGGGTACAATAAATAGAACTAAAACTTAGAGAAGACTAAATTAATTAGGTAGGTAGTAAAAAATAATGAAATATATTACTTAAAAGATAGTACGATATTCCGTACAATATAGTAATATAGTATCACCCAAAAGTCCCGTATCACCCTTAGTATCTCCGTGAAAAATCTATTTAAATGCGGTTTTTTTTTTACTGTATAATAAGTATGAAAATTCTGATTGAATGGTATTAATGAAAATTGACTAAGTTAGAGCAAATAATATTTTTGAATTTCTTAGAATAAAAGTTATGTTAGTATGTTACCTAACTTGCGTTATTTAATCAATCTCGATTGGAACGCTGATTTTTATTACGCCAATCTTTTAATATATAGTGAAGCACTGAAGCTTCCAGTTAAGATTAAAAGCTTTCAATTTTTGATAACAGGTATTTTATGTGTAAATTCACATAATAATTCAATAAAAATTAATTGTTTCTCAATTAGTGATTAAAGTAATAAAGTGATTTCAATAATAAAATAATAAATACGTATATCTATTTTAAACTGACAATATTTTATACATACCTAATTAAAGTTCTTATTCCAATTTCGTATAGTTTTAGGTTCACTTCACGATAATTATAATACTTAAAAAAGGTAACTAGTTTCGCTGTTCAGCTAATTTAACGATAAGAATATAAGATACAGCTATTGTTATTTCTATTCAAATCAAAACTTTAATTTAGGAAGTTTTTTCATAATAATTCTATTTCTTTAAATAAATAGCAATAATCAGCAAGCATTTATATTTATATTAATTATATTGCCTATTATGTTACTTTGAATCTTGATTAAATTGTCATCATCTATAAATATAACATTCATACATTTAATTTTAGCAACTTAATGTTTAATGATAGCCTTAATAATATTAGAGTAAATTTACCTACCTATAATCAAATTTAAAGGTAAGAATATTATTTAGGAAATGCCATATGCTTTTATTTATATTATCATTTAAAAGTGGTTATGAACATTTTAAAGTTGCAACATTTTACTATATATTTTATTACATTTTAGCTGTACCTGCGCAGTACAAGAGTGGATCCAGCATGTATTTACGGTCGGGGCACTTTATAGGAAAAATTATATAATATAGATATAGCCCTCTACCAAACAAAAACAATATGATAAAAAATGTATGTTTTTTAATATTATGTTTAATGTTTTTTCCAACGGGGTTGGCACTTGCTCCCAGTGCTCCCTCCCTGGATCCACCCTTGGCGCATCATAAAATTGAGACGAGCCAATATGGTGTATGAAAAATTAGGACCATCAATGTATCGTTTCGAGGTACTCATTACTCTGCGATAGGCCCCAAATGACGCCCCCGCTTTTATGTATAGTATAGATTTAACTATATACAATTATATTTTCAAAACATGTAGATATTATAAGATATTATTTATAAACAGTATGAACTTAATATTTATACTATTTTATGGTATTTACAGATTTCAACGATATTATTATACTTGTTAAATACAAATAATATAATAAATATTAAATGCAATGTGTTTGGGGAAAAATGAACCTACCGTAGTAGATAAATAAGAACCTATTAAGGTTTTTAGGTAATATGACAGCACACAGATTGATATTTAATTACATTTTATAGTAATGTGAAAATTTAAACTTATAATTCATATTAGAATATATAATGAAAATAAAAATAGTTTCATTATTTATATTGCTTTATCAACTATTTCGAGAGTTGTATGAATAGTAATATCATACCAAATTATCAAGTAATAATGATTTGAATGGTTATTAATGTTATTATTTTTATTATTATTATTATTAATTAACATAATATAGTATAGATGTACATAATTAATGAGTAAATTAAATTGACTACCAACTAAAAAAACGATTATAGAAATATGTAAGAATAAATTATCTCATTATCTCATTTCAAAAGTAGGTAAATAATACCATTGATTATACGTTTATAATCAATGATGATAATCGACAGTGGCGCCGATCACATATGGCAAGTGGGGTATATACTCTTACCCTAGAACTTTTTAATGGGTCGTGAGTAATTTTTTTTGATAGATATAGTTGTAATTTGTAAATACTAAGTATTAAATACAAAGAAGTAGACAACAGATAAGCATAAATCATAATACATGTAATGCGATAAGCGGGCACTTTGTAGATAAGATATCTTATACCCACTCACTTAAACAGGCTTGGGTGGGTGGGTAAGTGGTACCCTCAAACAGGTTTTACCCCTGTGGTTTAAAAAAGGATCGGCGCCACTGATAATTGATAATATTATGTATGCTGTATGTTTAAAAAAAATGTTCGTTTCTCGTTAAACCGTCTTTCGATTATCCGTCAAGGCTCTAGTCCTGAATTCCTGATACTGGCGATTAATCGAGGTTCTATTCCATTAGAATTCAAATGTATTTCGGATACAATAACTATGAACATCTATTGCTGGCTACTGCTGCTGTCTGCAACTATATGTATAGTGTTGAAATACATAATATTTGTTTCTTATCCATTAGTGTAGTGTTATTGTTATGAATAATAGGTACGCTTCTAACATATTATTATTCTTTCATTTCTTTCCTTCTAATAGTATTAAACATACATTTTTCGTACAACTATAATACTATATCAACGGATATTATACTGCATCATTATTCATTATCATGCAAAATAATACTATTACATCAGACGGCGAGACCCGCGACGACGTCTACTTCGGCCGAGCATCTGGCGATGCTGCCGGTTCCAGCTATTATGATTTATGAACTATGATCATAGCCTTTGATTCTTAAACATGGGACGGAAAATGTATTTTTCTGCGTGAGTCAGTAAGCCAGGTTTTTTTTATTTGTTAAAAATGTTAATAAAATGCATTGTTTATACAAAAAAAATTGTTTATTCTTTTTTTTTATATTTTCAAGGATATAATATTTCATGATGTATTGATGTTACCTAATTAACGAAATAATGACTGACGAGTGATAAAATCTTTAATTTATAATAATATGTATGTATACTTAACAGATGATTCGTTTTTGTATAGAGATATAAGCATGTTCATGGTCGATGAATCGACTTGTATGTGCTATAAATACCAAATATACGTATTTTATAATGTATCAAGAAATTGTTGAAACATCGTAGTCATCATACTAAACTATACTGCATTTAAAACGGTGAATTTTATTAATTGTAAATATAATTCGGACAGATACGATATATAGCAAGGATATAAACTAATTAAGTATAATAGGGATTCTAAATATATGTGTTATGTGGAACATGAACGTCATTATTCAGATCTTACACAATATAATTAATAAAACGAATTCGAAATTGTATTTTACATAGCTATGTCGAAAAATAAGTATTTTTTGAAAGTATTTTGGAAGATGTTTGAACACTCAAACCCTTCTGAATACGTGCCTTTACTGATA
Organism: Rhopalosiphum padi; assembly: GCF_020882245.1. Taxonomy (NCBI): domain Eukaryota; kingdom Metazoa; phylum Arthropoda; class Insecta; order Hemiptera; family Aphididae; genus Rhopalosiphum; species Rhopalosiphum padi. Next base: position 40,166,146 of record NC_083597.1, read on the forward strand.
AATATGCATATTTTCTAAATCTGAACAAATTGTATTAGAAGTAGTCAAGTACTGTATTTGGGAATTATTTTTCGCTGTGATGTGAATTTCTACAGCATAACAATTGTTATAGCTAGGCCGACAGGCCGTGTATAGGTTTTAGGTAAATGCATCTATGCTAATTGCCGAGTGAAAAATATAACACACTTGTGTAGCGCATTACATAAATAGTGTCTACAAGCTACATGTGTGAGTCAAGATATAATTCAATAATTGTATATTTACATAAGTATAATATAGTTTTCAAATCATAAATATTGATTGAAATATCTATTCTTTGAACCGCAAATTTGAAAATATTTGAAAAATCACACTTGTTGTTATGAAAGTCTATGTAAATTAAATCATTGTCAGCCATAAATAAAACAAACAGATGTTACTAATTCGTTTATAAAATATATGGACGGATTTCGTAAGAAGGTGGTCAAGTTAGATTTTAACATTTTTCTTTTATAGGTTATATAGGTAAATCAATTTTATTCGAAATGTCCTCAATTTTATGTTATTTTTATCAGCAAAAACGGTCGTCAAATTGTATTTATAATTTATATATATGTTTTGTGGGAACAATAATTTATTATTATTACAGTTCACTATGAAATATAGAAAATATAAGTCAATTTTATGAACTACAATATTGTATAGTACGACAGAAAATTGAATTAATACGTTTAATTATAATACAAACTAATATTGTACTTCAAATATCCCAGTATAATGAGTAGAATTGAGTATCCGACGATTTGTAAATAAATAATTATCGGTAGAATTGAATCGAAAGAAATTAAGGCCCGCATGTACATATAAATAGTATATTATAGTGAATAGTACAGGACCACGATATCGGTAAAACCGGCACAGGTTTTATACAGGTTTTGTCTACATCGTGTACAAGATACTACAGGTTCATGCAAGGAAAAGGTTTTACCTGTACAGTTCAGATTTACGCGCATAGGGCAGTTGTACCTGTCCGTGTACATTGGTACAGTTATACTAGAGCACTAGAGACCTTTATAGTGCCTTAGTTATACCATTGATTTTATAATATAAAATACCTTTCGATCGGACGTCAAATGTATTTGCCAAGTTATATCAAATGGCTTGGACTAAAAAAAAGAAAAAAACGTTTTCAATAGGTGTGTACAGTTTTTGTTGAAATTATAAAAGCTGGCAACCCTTGCATTATACTCTGAATATTATAATACCTAGTAGAAAATATATAGAAAATAATAATTATTCCAATACCACAAACTATGATATGATCGAACGAAAACGTTCACGAGCGACAGAATGTAAATACTGTATTGACCGACATAGTGTAGATTATTATAAAACAAACAACAGCCGTGCGTATAATAATAGAAATTGATTACAACTCGTTTGATTGAAACTATTTTGTGAAATGTACATAAATATAATATGTCGTAAAACTAATAAATAATAATACGAACAACTGTACCGATAAAATATATTAATTTAATCATTTTTATTATTGAACCAGTATAATTAATTATATTGATTTAATGATTTTCAGTACTGCGACTCGGGGACTTGGACTTTGGAGTGACAAAACAAAACTTATTAATTGCACACTCCAAGGACCATTCGTTTGTTGATCATTCGAGTGTCGTGTGTGTGAACATATTATTATTATATAGGAAGACATTGAATATCAGCTATTCTCTCTATTGTCGTCTATTAGTGTCGTGTAGGTCGCGCGCATTTATGTTTAATGTCATCCGCGCGTACAACTAACTATACATTTTTAGTTTGTATATCCGGATGTGTTATAAAGCTGCAACGCCATCTACGTGAAATCATTTTCTTTATCGTAAGCAAATCGACCGTCTACGACTGTCGCTCACTTCGCTTGCTAGATGGCGTTGCCGCAATCATTTTTTTTTAAACTCGTAACAAAACGCGATACACCGATACGCCGATTCCGCATTGCCGCTGCCATCGCACTAGGGAAGTGGGAAGTTTAAAAAGTGCTAATATTGCTAATAAATTCAACTTATAATACTTAAGACATGGGAGGGACGTCCCCCGTACCACCTAATGGTGTACAAAAACTAATATGATTTTGTATTATATTCATTTTTTAACGGATTGTTGATCAACGATTACTGTTGTATCATAATATATTAATATGAGACATGAGTAGGTATAATAATTTATATTTTACTTACAATACTTACATAGCTACATAAGTCATAAGTACACGAACTACTGGTTCGTGATACATTTATTAATATCATTATGATTAGATTAAACAGGACACGATATTCTAAGTTATTCGTATTTTTTGTTGCTCTATCGTACATATTTTTGCCGCTGATCTGCTTCTGCGAAATGTATTTCAGCGCCGTAGTCCGCCAGACATACATACATGTTTGCGGTTTGCCAATTTTTTATTTATAACCAGAACACATCATTTTTAAGGGGTTATTTGTAAATGACTAAACCTATAATAATTGTGTAAGAAATGTTTCGAGCGTAAACAGTGTTGTTTTTTGGAATAACTACTGAATAACAATTTTCTGATAAGTGATTATACATTTATACACTCAAGTTTATTTATATAATATTATGTAAGTACCTACCAGTTTTCCACATTTAATAAGTGTTTTTTTACCATTAACCATTGCACGTGCTTTATAATACTTAACGTGTGCATATTATATAGACACTAAGACACATCACACATTCACACATATAATAATACAGAAAATATACAATATCATGGCATACATTTGCGAAATTATTAATTATTTATAGCATAGGAGAAAGGGCGCATTTAGGGGAGGGTGATATGGGTGTTATAACACCCTCCGTATTTTGTTATATTTAACCAAACTTTAAACTTACCCAGTGTAATTTTCTCTACACAAGTGCTTGAAATAATCATTTATAATAAATTGTAGTTCTATTATTTTTCCTACGATTTACAGGCTGTTGGTTATATCGGCAACGATCCTTACCATTACATCTGAGAGTGTACGCTCCTTTTCAACACTCCATAGACTTAAGTTATTTAAGAAATACCGTTGGTGTAAACAGGCTGAATAGTGAATGGCTTAGCATTAATGAATATCCATAGAGATATACCTATATCTAGGGCAGAGGTTATTGATGAATTTGCCCCCCACCTACCATAAGTCTATTAAATTTTAAAACATCCCCGTAAAATAAATCCTGGATAGGAGTGATAGGACTGGAAATACGTATTGCTGTCCACTCCGTGTAATTTCGAGGGGAAAGAATGTCTTGCTAATTTCAAAATTTAGACTTGTATGTTTACGGTAAAGGTGAGTGCTTTATATTCGCTAAGAAAAAGATTTCGTATAAGTTAATTTTTAAAATCGATATGGGGCTGGTTGTATTGGTTGTAACCACATATTTTTTATTCTACGTCATTTTACGAAAGATGATTTTGTAGTGCATTAGTGTGGATTTCAAAATTAAGCTAGCATGTTCAAGGCCGTGCGCCCGTGCCGCGCTGTGACACGTTCATTATATTTCTAAAAAAAATTTCGAAAATTTCAATTTTTACTATTTTACTAGGTTAGAGTTTAGAGCCGGGAATATTCGTATTCTTGCCACTTTTTATAATTTTGTGCGGAAAGAAGATATTATAATTAGTACGTAATAACAACTATATAATATAAAAGTAGAACACTAAGAACTTTAAAAAAAAAAAATTATTAAGTAGTCCACATCCTTTGTAATATTTTTATAATTTATATATAGCCTCCTTTAACCTCTCTCCCCTTAGGCATGCCACTGGCATTAAAACCTTTACAATATTGTAAATGTTAAATATTTATTATTTAATATTATATAATACCCATCATATATATTTTTATTTTTAACTACCTACGAAATATTTTTCAAGTTTTTTTTTCAAACTGCTAAAAGAAAAATGTATATGGGATGTTCAATTAGTCTAGTTTTTTGACGGAACATAAAAACCTAAATATTAATAAAAATAAAGAAGAATGTATCTAGTTTAAGTGAATTTTTTCCGATAGTAACTATAATACAAATAATAAAGTCTGATTTTTTTACTTCTACTCGCTATATAACTTTGAATACATTCTGAATGCACCTATATTCTTCATTATTCATTGAAATATTTACGATTCAGAAAATAAAAATCATAATTTGTGAGAGGAAAAATATATACAGAACGGAATATTGTTTGTTAAAAAAAAAAATAACTTCGTCTTGATCGGAAGTCATTTCAGTATTTCATGTTAATAACTTATTTATTAATCAACATTACGGTAAAATAATAAATAATTATTATTAATTTGTAAAATGATTTTTTTGTAGATGCCCAGATCTGAACACTTTGTTTTTGTTTTCATAATGATTGCCAAGTGTAAATCATTTCAATCTGGAAAACCATGGGGAATATTGGCAAGTGCTTACCCAGGTTTCTTAGACTATTCAGAATTCTGAACAGGATGTTTGTCATAAAATGCATCCATTCAATTAAAATATATCGACAATCTTGTATTGATTTTTTTCAATATCACATGGTAAGTATACCTAGCTAATAATCATTTTTGATTGATTTTTAATACTAATAAAACTAAAACAACAACAGTAGGTAAATAGGTAAAGGTAATTATTAATTTTTAAATCGAATGACGTAACATCTTCATAAGACGTAAATCAGCGCTCTATGCAAAAAGTGAACTAGGTATAAGCTGTACAGAACGATTTTGACTGCATGCACATACATTATACGAATATAATTAAGTAGGTAGGTATAGTTTTTTGAACTTTATAAAATTGTTTACTGTTAATCTGCTCAAAATACCTAAGAGCATTTCAACTTTTGACTTGTGGGGGGGGCCTTAATATGTTAAAGGGCAAACATGATCATTATGTATCTTATTTAGGATTAGGATATAATATTTTTAGAAAATTTTTTTTACTGCTTTAGTATAATTTAAACCTTTATATTTTCAATACATTTTTAACTATTACTAAATGTATTGAGATTGATATCAGTCAATGTATTTTGACTGCTCATACTCTAACCATTTACTGTAGCACTTGACACATCATCATTAATATTACCTTACTTTCAGTTGAACTTATATGTTATTCATTGTTTAATTTAAATAATTTAATAAATCAAAATTAATTCTCAAACTAATGGTTCTTCTTGTAATATGATGTCAATGTATACAAATGATTTAGTTATATGGTTATCACTTCAATAACTTACAATCACAAGGTGATTGAAATAGTGTTCAATACAACTAATCAATGAGGTGAAAATTATCTAAAAGGACAATATTTGATTTAGTAATAACAGCTACTTATATAATAGTTAGACATAAATCAATTAAATTGTAAATTGTTTTATTTTCAGTTTTTCAATTTTGGAATTATAACGGTTCGATTTATATTTAGTTTTTTAACATTAATTGCTGACATGTATTCAAATTCAATAGTATCACAATGAAACATTTATGTATATAAATTATTTAATAAATCAATTTTGCATTTATGTAAAAAGGTTTTCAAAAATATTTTCTTATTTCACAATATTAAAAAAAATCAATTTTTTTTTATTAACAATAGTTTTTAACGTGCATTGCTTGTATAAATAATTTACTTAAAAAAACATTCCATACTTCTCATAAAAAAATACACAAAAGTTTTTAACTTAAACTCTATGCATGACAGCCTTTTTTTTCTCTATACCATTACTAACAAAAAAAAAAAACAAATGGCACCTGATGAGCTATATTCTAGATAAGACATTAGTTTTGGTGTAAATGTACGCATATTTTGCGGACTAACCTATGTCTAATTATATAATATATTAATATAGGTACCTTGTTGGTTTTCTATAAGAAAAAAAAAATAACAAACTTATTGATTTTGTTAACCATACCCGAAAGTTTACAAATTAATGGCACCATAATACAAAACGTGTTGCCAAACATTGGAATTATCACAAATTTTAATTATTACTTTTTTTTTTTTTTGAAGACTATGAGCTTTTTCAAAGTACAAAAATAAGTCTGTATTTATATATATTATGTTATAACATAAACATTAAGTTGTTATCTTATAATATTTATTGCGTATTTTAGTCTTTATAAAAAAAACCAGATACATGACTATTTAGTTAAAAAAAAAAAAAAAAATTGTCAATTCATATTTTGTATTTAAATAATTTCCAAATTTTTGTTTTCTAATGATTTTAATTAGTATAAAAAAAGTGGAGAGGTAATGAATGGAGGTGGCCTGTTAAACTCTAGCCGCTAGGAGATGCAATGATTGGTAATTGAGCAGGAGCTCGGTTACCACCAGTTGATTCGTTGGAACATTGTGGTTTACCAAGTGACCTACGCTGTACAATCATGGAATGCGATGGCGGTGAAAGTCTTTGAGCAGCAAGAGGTACATCAGTCGATGAAAACAAACTGAAATGCTGCAGGAACACTCGATTAGCCGACATAGCAGACTCTGCAAATGTAGATAGAGCACGAGCACTATTGTTGCGTCTTATAACACCTGGTGTATTTAGTTCATGATCTTTGGGTTTTTCTTGCTGTAGTCTGAACACCCATGGATGATTTAAGACCTCAGCAGCACTTGGACGAGCACTAGCTTCTTTAACCAGCAATTTGCTGATCAAATCTTTGGCTTCACTTGATATGTCTGCCCATTCACGGTCTGGAAATTCATAACGACCCTCGTGAATGCTAATAAAAAGCAAACCCTAAAACAAATATTAATCATTAAAAATTTGTTTATTTAACATCATTCTATGATAGTCTTACTTGACATTCTGGACAAGCATTTCCTGATTCCCATCCACAATTAGAGCCACAATTCCCATAAAACGGTGGATAGCCACAAAGTAGTATGTATGCCACTACTCCAAGTGACCACAAGTCACAACGCTTATCATAATAATGGTAATTTGAGTCTGGACTCCCAACAAATGCATCTACTACTTCAGGAGCCATGAAATCAGCACTTCCTACTGGAGTCAACAATTGTGGCGTTGCACTGCCATCAACTGGATTTAACTTGATACCAGATCCAAGATCAAAATCGCATAACTTAACAGGAGTTAACGCTACAGGATCGACACAAAGTATATTTTCAGGTTTCAAATCACGATGCGCTATGCCTGTATAATAAATAAAAATTATATTTAATTACATTTAACAAATCAAACAAAAATTATTATTTTATAATGTACCTTTTTGATGTAGAAAATTTAATGCACTCGCCAAATCTTTGACAATAAGACTAGCTTCACATTCTGTGAATCTCTTTCGTTGTTGTATTCTATCAAGTAGTTGTCCACCTACCACCTTTTCAAACACCATGTAAAATTTGTCATCAGCCTCAAAGAATTCAAGCATTTGAATGATGTTTGGGTGGCCTTGGCAATGGTAGAATGTTTCAACTTCCCGGAATACACGTGCTCGAGCATGTTCGGCAATTTTATCAATCACTTTAACAGCAAATTCTAAGCCAGTTAACACACTTACGCATGTTTGAACAGATGCATAAGCACCTTGACCCAACACTTCGCCAGTCAATTTATAAGCATCTAAATAAATAAAATATAATACATTATTAATAATTTAATAATAAACAAACAAAATTTAATAAATTAGGTATATAATCTGGGAAAATAAAATGTATTGATAATTGGCAGTAACCATATTATAAGAATCAAGTACTTAACACAATTTAAAATGTATTTTTTATCAGTTCATAGATTAATTTATAAATTTGAATGCCTATTTGATTAAATATTTTATGCGCACTCTGAAATATGTTGATCACATAATAAAATATAAGTATTTATCAATAAATAAATTGTTCTATACATAATAAATAACCAACAGCTGATAATATTTATAAATGTATTATGGTTAACTCAATTTTGTTAATCTAATAGTTACATAAAACTTATTTATCATTAACACGTGGGTAATATCTATGAAAATGAATTTCATATTTAATAAAAAAAATTTTTACATGTTCTGTGTTCTTGGTATAAATGTTTTGAAAAAAATTAGATTTCCATAAAAAACATTGTATCAAATTATAATATATATATTTTTATATTTTAAATCTTAAACAATTTCAATTTCAGAATAATTTTTCTTTATTTTGAAATAGATATTGTAAGTTAAAAATGTTTTTATCATATAAAATGCTATGTTGTTTAGAAACAATTAAAATATTAATTTAGTTATCATTAATTTACATTACATTATGATAAGAACATATTACAATATTTCATCATTAAAGTATTAAGTATTGACTACTTATTATTAAACTCCCATTAATTACAGATTAAATTCAGGAGAATACAAAGGTTTATAGTTTTGATAATAATGTAAACTTAGGTAGTTATTGTTATTATTTATCTTAAAAAATCTACAATCCAAAATGACTAAGAAAAATATTATTTTATTTCTGGAGTAAAATGTGCTATTTTTAAAATGCATTAAATTTAAGTAAGAAAATGATACTGTATGAAACGATAAGATTACGATGACATTTTAACCTTCAGTACTTTTCAATTAGGTATAGTTTTAATAATTTATTAATTTGTACTAAATTTTAATAAAAGCAAAATATCAAATTGAATCAGACGTCAACAAAAATAATAGAAATTTAAGCATTAAGTGTTTATTACAGGAAATACCAAACTCAGCAACTTATTCTTGTTAGTCACTGGTTGGCCAAGTCATTGTGCGTTAAAATGTTGGCAAATGAACAGTCGTTTTATTAACCGTAACAAAAACTATTAAAAGAGAATGACCTACAAATGGTTGTCAGGTAAACAATTAACACCATTTCAAGAAAATAAATGAATATCGTTTAGTAATTTTTATCATAACCAACAATATACCAACATCTCATAGTGCATACATACCTTGGAAACAAGATGTCACTAGGCTGTTGGTGATCTTCTTCTTCTTGCGCTTGTTACGAGCCTCTTCTTTTCTCAACGACAACGATTCATTCTTTTTTTCATCTTGGACATCTGTCAATCAAAATTGGAATGTTCGTTAGAACTACAATCTTAATACACACATTGTGCTTCTGTGCATGGTAACCGAGGAGCAAGATATACTTACTTTGGGTGCTCTCAGTTTGTCCGGGGGTTTCTTCTTCAATGATACTCTCGACCATTTTGGTTGATGACGGCGTTGCGTAAGATCGGTGGATAATACTTATGGGAGTGAATAATGTAAACGTTTGTTAACGGCGCGATCACAAAATAATTTAGTAACGAATAAATATTTAATTTAAACTTAAAAAAAACAATATAATATCACAGCACTTAATAATATTATCTGTCGACGAACGTAATATTAAAAATAAAATTGGTAGTAAAATATTACGCTTCTTCGCCCGTATAACAATATGACTATAAATATAATATTATCTTTTATCAACTTGTTTCTTTTTTTTTTTTTCTTTCCCCGAATTATCAGCGGGTTTTTTCTCGGTATTTATACGGGGCACAAGATAATAAATCGAAATACTAAATAAATAACGAATAATTTACAAAAACCGGGACGCGTAGGACGACGTGTAATACTTTTGAACGACCGACGACATAAAATATAATAATATTATTACTATTATTTATCGCTTGATCCCGGGAGCGTTGTTACGGTCGCACACAGTTCTTGACTACACAGACACACGATCCCGACGGTACACGACAACAACAACAAACGGTTGCGGCTAAGACGGCTGTTATGTAATTTGTCTTCAGTTGCTGTTGTACTACACACCGCGCGAACGCCAACACACCACAAGACATGCAAACGCGAACGGTACAAACGCTCTAAGCCAACGGCGAAACGGACACGGGCGCGACTCTCGACTGACTGACTGGCTGAACTGAACACGCCACAAGGTAACGGCGGACCGGCCTGCTGCTGTTGTTGTTGTTGTTGTTGTTCGCTCTCTCGCACACACACGCACACGCACTCGTCATACACACCGAAACGCGCTTACCGCTCTGGTTGTGCAGTGTTGATGGAAACCGGCGCACGACGACACTACCGGCGCGGCCGACCGTCGCGTCCCCTTTTATACGCGACACCGCGCGTCCCGCCCTCCGGTCCGCGGCCCCGGCACGTTTTATTTAGGCGGCGTACACACCGACCTACCGACCACCTCTGTCCGCCGCGTGTTCGCTGCGTCGTACGGAAACGCTCGACGTTATGGTGGTCGTCGTCGTCGTCGTCATCGTCGCCGCCGCCGCCGTCGCTTTTATTGTTGTTTTTCGGCCGACTGTGAACTCTATTCAATTTTTTTTTCTCCTTTTCACTCGTCTTCAAATGCATTGACGTCACATTTTTATCTTCGGAGAGGGAACACACATCACAGTGATGATGATGATGATGATAATAATAATGATAATATTACGTGTCCGTAGTGGTAATAGCTGCGGCGTAGAGTGTCTTTTACCCTCCCATCACGGCATCGGTTTTTTTTTTATTATTTAAATAAATTAAAAAATTATAATACCACCTCGTAAGCGCGTCTGACGTAGGTATTTTATCGTCTTTTTTTTATTATTATTATTATTATCTCGATTATTATGGTCTCGACAGTCGCGGTGGGGGAAAGGGGCTAGTTATTGGTACGTGTTGTGTTAAGGAACAACTGTACTACTGTAATAACTAATAGGTAATAACTAATAAATAATAATGCTCTTACGCTCCCATAAATCGTAAAGTCTGATTAAAATAATATATTATGGTACACGTAAAACATCGTGTATGCGTGTCTACCGCGTCTAGTGATTTCTAAAATTTTGTAGCTAATCCGAGTGAAATAATTTAATAATAATTAATATGCTGTTCTCGGCGACCAGAGCGTAAACCCGTTGGAGTGTTATGGATGAAAAAAAAATATCGCCCTCCAATTTCGTTAATATTATAGTGCCATCATCATTCAGATGTGCACACGACTTCGGTTGGGGCCCGCCGTACTACGCATTACATTTATACAACCTACCGTATATTATAGTACACGAAACCCGGCATAGGTGTTATACGCGTGTTGTTATTGAACGTATAAATTTTAGGACCGTGTAGTATGTGCCACACATTACTGTGTCTAGCACGTGGATGACACATAATGATAATAATATGACACTATACATAACAGTATAACACAGTAAGTCTGTATTAGTCAACAGTCGTAGTAGAGACATGGAATGTACCGGTAAAATTTACATAAAATTCGGTAAATTTCAAAAATGTTTAAATGATTTTTTTGTCGTTTTACCTATTCAAAACCTATTCCCGAAATTATTCACACGTCATGCGAATATTAAAATTAATGGTTATAATTTATTCCATAAGACATGATTAATGAACTGATGACATTTGTAACTGATAAAATAAGTAATAACTATGGTTTTACATAAACGAATAAGTAAATATTAAATTATAAGATACAGGTAGTATAAAATGTATAGTAATAAAATATTACATTTGTATTGAATATATTCTAAAATCAGTGGTGAAGCCAGGGGGAGGCAGGCATGCAGTTCCCTCAAAATATCAAGAAAATTTAAAAATTATTTTAATTTTTAATGGTCTATGAATATCGCTACAAAAATCTTAAATTGTACTTTACAAAAATTGATCAGCCCTTCTAAAATTCAAACCGTGTGTAAATAAATACTTAATGAGTAATGATATTATTGATTACAGCATTTACCTTTTCAAAAGGTATTAAAAAACCATACAGTACGTCTGTATTCGTAGTCATATGAGTTATGAGTTTATGACTATCGAAATAGTACGTGAGTAGGTTTCTAAATAATTGTTATTATACGTTTGAAAAACATTTAAAATGTTTTTAGTAGAGTAAAAACAATTATAAAAAATTTGCGTGAATTTACTTTTACCCGTAAAATTTACTGAGTTCACATAGTCGCATTTCTAATTAGTATAATATGCTATTACAACTTTGTCATTGTCATATACGAGTATACCTAATACTTACATATAGGTATAAAGCGATTTGCTCGTATTATATAGTCGTATTAATTTTGTTGTATATATTTTTATCACAACGGAGAATGATTCGGAATTGTACCTCATACACATTAATAGTGTACCCAGTACTCACCCACCTACCTAGTACCTACCTACGGTAACCACTAACTATAATATTGTAGTATTATAGTTGTAGTTGTAGCGTATTTCATATATTATTCATACACAACACGAGTTCATGATCGTTCAAAACATTTGAAATTGTATATTATAATTTAAAATACATTGATAAATTGCATCACTGCAGTTTTGTTTTCAAAAACATTTTTATCTTTCTTAATTTTACATTTTTAAAATTGTATTTTTATTTTTAATATACGTTATGAGCATGCATTTATATTACAAAAATTAAATGTTTTATTGTACATTTTGAGTAATTGAAAACAATGAAAACTCAATAGTAGGCGGTAGACATTTATTAGTTCACAGATGAAATTATTAGCTTATCAAATTTATATTCATATAGTATATTAAATATTATCTTATAATACAAACAATTAAACTTTGATCATTTGATAAAAGAATTTTTTGAAAAAAAAATATAAAAATTTATTTTAAAACTAGATAGAAATTGTAATTATAAATAGGTATACATTGTAACATATAACATTAAATTGATTTTTATTTTATTTTATTTAACTATTGTAGTATTGTGTATTGGTTTTTTATTAATTCAATGTGTATTATAGTGTGTTATTAAATATTTTAATTATTAAATCAAAGGAAAATGTTATCGTCAAACGCCAATTTATAGTGTATATATAATAAATAATTATATATTATTATTAATTAATAAGCAATATTATAAAATATAAATGATTAAATTACCTACACGTGTTACATTTTTTATAACGTAATATCATAACACGAGTCGTAATTTGTAGTGATTTACACGTACAAGTACACAAAATAGTTTAAATTGTATTTAATGTTAAATACATAATATTATGTAATCATGCCTATATATTGTAGTAAATTCTGAATTTTTAAGCTTTTTGGTTAAAAACCTTAATTATAAAATGTGTTGTCTTATAGAACAGTAAAAATACAAAATTTTAATATTAAGTACTTTGATATTCAATAGTTTACGTTAAGTATTATTTGATAATATACCATATTTTAAAATTAATGGTTGTGTAATAATTTGAAATTTTAAATATTTTTAAGGGATAATAGCGGTATCATAACTATTTGTAATTGTAACTTATTTGTTTTGATTGCAATTTTATATGATCACATTATAGTATTAAACAGAACGTATATATTCTATACATAACACGATAATTAAGTATATAATATGTGTATATTTTGTATTATTATTTATTCGTATGTATAATATATAGTAATCAATAATCAATTCATATAGGTTAGCTGTTGGTTTACATTTATTTATTTTTGGTTTTAGTTATAAAAATTTAATTTGAAATTTTAAAAATAATAAAATTCGAAGAAAATGAATAAAACATAAATAGTAATTGGTAAGTAATTAGATTGTTCAGAAATACAAATAAATATCAACTTGATTTAATAAAATATGTTGAGTTAAGTGGGTTATAAATCATAATGAAAAATAAATTTATCTAATATATGATATCAGTAACAATATTATTATATTTGTGCAAAATACGTTATATAATTGAATATTATATTATGGTAAAAATTTGGAAATGCGTGTATTCCACTGTATACGCATATAAATAACGTGTACAACTATATCTAACACTATATAATACATTATATATTTTGTTCTTATATTCAAATTACGCCCTGAGTAAATTTTATCGTAGATAATATTTCCCGTATTTAAAGGTAATATAGACTAGATATCTATTTTATTTTGAAATAATAAAAGTCATTCTAGTCCTTGGATATTTATACAGTCATTTAAAACTGTTGCATTCACAAATGTTGGTTTATTGAACAAATTATTTGATGTTTTGTGATGACCTCGTATAACAATTTAATAAAATAACTACGGATTCAAGTCGTGTCTAACGAAATATAGGTAACCTTTGAGGTATAACGGGTTACTGTACAACTCCGTATGATGTTCAAGTATAAACACATAGTAAAAACTAATAAATACATAATATACTATATAATTTGAAATCTTTAATTTCTCGCATTGGTAAATACCGATATCATAGGATTAATATCTAATGGAAAAATATAATGATTTAATAATTAAGTGGATAATGTACATACAATGGATTATCGTTGAAAAATATTATTATTTATTACTATGTATAGTATGGGCAGCACCTATAGACATTAATACATAAACTTTAAATCTAAAAACTCATGTTATTTTTTTAAATTACCTAAAATTAATACAAATCATTACGTTATATCTAAGTTCGAATCCATTAAAAATATATTTGTTGGTTTTAAAATTAACGTTGAGTGTAATTCGATTATATCGAATCGTACATGTATCATAATATTATTATAATTTATATTGTATTATGCCGTATTATTATTTTACCCAATTGATTGTACAAATTATTATTGCATCGTTTCTGAAAATTCGGAGAGGCGTTTATGTCAATATCAATAAAAAAATATCGACCGCTTTTTACATAGAAAGCTGAAATACAAGCGACTTGCATTGGACGTATTCTTAGAACACGCGTAGTATAAATAGACTAGGAGGAATTTTTTTCGCACATGGTTTGCATTCGAACATCGAAAGTTCAAAATATTGTACCCACTAAACCCGATACCGGAATATCGAGAGAAATTACCCACACCTTACGGTTAGTGGCATACCTATACACATATAGCTTTCAATATGGGTTCAGAGTTACGAAATCAGGTTATTATTATGTTATTTATTTATATAAATATATAGCCATATATAGATACGGTCAGTCGATTCACATTTGGATGTTTTATTTATAACACTAATTATCAGCAATTATCGTGGTAAATGGTAATAATATATTCAATAGTAAGAACGCGATCTGTGGGCTGCGTCGCTGCGACGGTTGAGCAATAGGACGATTTGCCGAAATAGAACGTTTCGTCGTGTCGATATTATTTAACTTCCCTCCCCCAAATTAAAATTATGAAATGTAGATGAGCCATAAACACATAAGGTACGCATAAAACACAAAAGCGACTAAAATCGATTTTATTAAAATCATTTATGTACTAACCACGATAATAAAATACATTAAATACCTATATTGGTAATAATAATAATTGCGATACGGTACGAACGGCAAACGGCCTCTCTTTCTAACTTTATCGACCACGTTTACTGCTATTGCAATTTGCAGCTTGTATTGCGGTATTGCGCGTCTGTTGTACTTGTAAATGATTACACGATTAATTGTAAGTGTAACGACTGAAATAAACGGTCGTCGGCGAATAAATTGTAAAATTTTAACGTAACGAGTTAGGCACATAAAGAAAAGTTGGGTATCCGATCCCTATTTTCGAGTAGGTACCGTTTTTGTATGTCAATTAAATTTCAAAATTGTTTTATAAATACTACAATATTATAATATTATATATTGAGGTATATTGTAATCATTTATTGATGATAAATTACAATATTGTAAAGTGTTAACTATCAAATACTCTGTAGTCTGTTAAGTTTATCTTAATGACTTAATACAATATTGTTGTTTTACTAGCATGTCGATGTTATAGTATGTTATTATTACGCATGTTTACCACTAACACCATTTTAATAAAATGAAATTGATACAATGATACACACCAACACACCTAATATAATTGTGATGATAATTGAGGACTGAGGAGATATACGAGTATAGTTGTTACTTGCTAGTGGCTCAGAAAAAAACTAATGTAGACATGGGTGTTGTTTTTTTTTAAAAAAATACTCGCGTTACTTTTGAAACGCGAACAAATTAAATTGCGTTGCTGTTTTTTTTTTCTATTATTAATCTGTGATCCCTTAATTGTACTGTGCTATATACTGTTGTAAGGACATTATATAATAATAATATTGTCTAAAATACCTATAGTATAATAATTGTACACTCGCCACTCGTACAAAATATTACACATTTCATCATCAATTATTATCGTTTCTATCTATATTATAATATTATTTTCTATAGTCGCCCGGGCGGCCAACGCAGCGATCGTTTCTCCGCGTCGCGCGCACGGCGGCGGCACACCTGACCAACACGTAATCGCCGCGCGTACCACGTGTTACCACGGCGCGGTGTCGTCGCGACGGTGTTGCCGCGTTCGAATGATATAAAATTATCAGTCGTCGTGGAAAAAAAAATTTAAACGGCAACAAAACACAGCGTACCTATATAATATTATAATAATTATTATTGTTATCGAAACGTCGAATAGCTTATTGTTATGCTACCGAAATCATCATTACTATTAATATTAATAATGTAGCTAGTTTTGGCGTTGTTCGTCGTGGTTATTATTCCGAGCCTGTCGTCCAGTCCCGCGCTCCCTACGCCGCCGACGCCACCGCCAAGCCGGCGTCTACGTAGCGCGTAAGCGCCGGCAGGCAGACGGACCGGCCGGCCGGCAACCCGAAACTACGCAGCAGCGATTGCGCACGCACCGGTGCCCCCCCACCACCACGCTCACACATTAGACAGAAAACCGAAAAAAAAAAAACAACACACGTACAGAGCATATATCGTACACGATGCGTATTATATAACAACAATCAAAGTGTGTGTATTCTGTTCAATAATGTGGTGTGCACAGATCAGTAATTTTGGGGCCTCGGCTTGTGGTGTCCACGATCAGGGGGAGGGGAGAGTGTTATTTTCTCTACGACGGAAAATGTAAACACAATAATAATAATAATAATAATCAAATATCACCGTCCTTCCAGACGGTAATATTTTCACATGCAATTATAATATGCATAATATATAATACTATAATTTTCATATAGGGATGTACTGTGAACACTTTAAAAATTGTATTCATGCTCTTAACTTATAAGCACGTAATATCGCCACGTTTTTATTATTCTTCTATCGATATACTATAATATATACGTTTCCTACTCCAAGCGATTATTTACGAATTGAAGAAGTTACTTGCACAAAACAAATTATTATATTATATTATTGTTATTTATTCTATGTTACTAGTATTTATTTTCATTTCCATGATGTCGTAGGCCGTAGCTAAATTACGGATCGGTGGCATAAGATTTTGCTCCGAGTGAAGGGCCCCTCAAGTGGCGCTGAAAAGTTGTTATACGCAGGGGAAGATTGATCGGTTCTTTCATACGCTTGGTATGTTGATTCTGTTGGTATATAACATTTTAGACTTTCAGTAACCTTTAAACAAATTATAATTTTTATATAAATATGTATTTTGTTATATAAATCTGAAGTATTTTTATACTTTCCTTAGACAGAAGCCCCTTCAGCCACCCCTAGATACTCCACTGTCCACTGATGCAGATGACGAGGAAGTTATATCGACTTCGTATTTTTGTTAACCGGGTGTACTACGCCGCAGTCAGTGTTTATAAAAAACTTTTTTGTTTTTGTGTAATTTCATAGTAGTTAGAAACAACCTTGAATTATTTAGCTTTAGTTAAAATGTGTTTTATTGTTTAATCCTTATAGCAATTTAAATGGTACCTAATTATTTTATTTGATATTTATTTTTTTGTATATTCTCATTTGAGTTCTTAATATAAGAAAAGGTTTTAGATTTTTGGGTTTGTCGTTTTAGTTTAGATCATTTTAGTGTGTTTACTTAAAATAAATAAAGTTGTGTAAATATATCATAGTATAATATGTAAAATCGTAAAAAAGTAATAGGTATCATGATAAAATATTTTATTTATCGGTAATCATTATTTTATAAAGATATATAATAACATTTCCAAGATTAAAATTTCTCACTTATTCTCGTCTGTTATTCATTTTTGAATTTTACTTACAGCATTGCACATTATACATTTTAAGTGTAAATTATTGTATTTGTTTTAATATTACTATGGCTTTTGAATTTTTTATTTTTTGTCGTGGCCTAATGCCTATTAGGGTTATTACCTTTGGTTTATTAGGGTTTATCTTGCCAACCTATTAACTATGCAAGATGCAACCGACCCACACCGTGCAGGGCATTTTATTTTGTCGAAAATCCGTCATAATATAATTTTAACAACGTGCTTATTTAAGTGCGTACAATAATGTTAGGTTAGGTAAATCTAATATTTTACATTATAGAAATATAGACTATAGACTATATAGTCATCGTGACGATATTATTATTAATCATTTAAAAGCATTTATTCGAAATTGTTATAGTTCATTATTCCAAAATACTTAACCAAACGCATGGCATACCGTGTTTGAGGATTTTCAAAATTCCGTATTTATTTCGATGTCGATGCGGAAATAAAATCGACACAATGAATTGAATTAATGAAATCGGGAAAAAACACGTTGAGTAGGTCTAGGGTTTTGTCGTCAGTGGGATGCGTGTATACAACCCTCGGGTTTTAGCCGTTTTAGGGTAGTAGGGAGTAGGGACTAGGGTCACTTTGTTTAGATGGACTCGCAGCGGTACCGCCGTCGCGCAGTGAATACGGCATCGGCGCATGCCGATTGCCGCGCGCCGTGCGGAACGTTTTTGTAAGCCTTCTAGAACATTCGTATATTATCGGCCAGGGGTCGTCAACATTTTTCGTCCTCACAGTTCAAGACGTGTAGTATTGCATTGGTATTTATAAATACATTTCTCGTTGCGAAAAATCGCACATATTTTTTTAACTCTGACGTGTAGTGCACAGTGTGCACGATACTTGCTGAACGATATCGATGTATACAGTTTGACAAATCTAGTACTAAATTTCTGAAGGTCAGTCGTGAGCTGGATGAGGCTCCCCCTGGCCCCTATGGTGTATTAAACTATTAAAAATATTAACATACACCATTGGTATATAATATTTTTTTTACGAAATATTTACACTAAACACGAGGGTACTTAATTTTACTATTGCTATAGAAATATAATTTAATGCTTATATACCTACTACTATAATATTTTAATAAAATTCAATATAATAAATAAGCTGGGAACAAATAAATAATATTGTATTTGGGCAAAGAGAATATCGCTATACCACAAACCCACAGTTAAGGAGAACATTGTATCCGTATGTAGTGTACTAGTGTCTGTAAAAATATAAAACATCATAATATATTACATTTTACATTCAGAATAATCCATTCACTTTATTATTTTTAATATTACAATGACATGTTGTAGTATATCATTTATCAGTACCTATTATCATAAAGCCAAGAATATTATATTATAGTGCTTCACATAAGGTTTTTTGATATTCTAATTTTAATGTAAATTATGAGCATTTAAAAATTGGAAATTTTTTGTTTGTAAGGCAATACGTGTCAGTATCAACGATAGGTTACTGTGCGATACTGCGATAGATATTACGATACCCACACATTGGGCACATGTGTTATTGTGATACGCTTTTGTTTTCATTGCAGGTCTGATGAGTAGGTTGTATCCGTGTCAGATGACTCAGGTCGTGTATCAAATATTTATTACTGTCTCTTGTTAATATTTAATTACTGTTAACGGCGCGAAAAATATTTTTACGATAATTTTTTTAGATAATTAATAATTTTACATCGATATAATATTGCGTCGTTGTTGAACCAAACGTTATTTATCGCGCTTGGTCGGCGAAAATGTGGAATGATGAAGATGGACTAATAATTAATATTTTAGCAAAATAATATCATACAAAACAATTTAGTGTCGATAATTTATATTGTGGGTATTGATTAGAAGAATTTTTATAAATTTAAAATTAATGTTTTTGAGACTAAAAACCATATTCAAAAGTAATTTGTTTCAGAATAATAATAATAATACATTTTTTTGTAGATAAATTGACAGATTTATAAAAAATAAACAACAAAAAAGTCATGGAATTAGCTTTGCTGTATAATAGGTTCTTGAACATATTTTGTCATTTAATATAGGTCACAGTAGCAAATGTAATAAATATGAATTAAATGAAAATAATAATTGTATGCAAAAAATAATTATGATCGAGGATATTTTATATTATATTTATTTGACTTATTTGACTTATTAGTAATGATTTAAATTTTCAACTGTAAAATAATTTTTCAATTTGCCAATGTTATAATGAGCAGTGGAAAAATCAATGCATTACAATGGGTTCAAGTTTAATGTTTTTCCAAAAAATGTATTTGTTTAAGATAATTTTTTTTTTTAAACCAGCTGAAAAATTATCCACATATCAGTCATTTAAATTAATGATTGACAACGTATGTCAGCAAAATTAATAGGTTCAACCGTTTTTGAATCATTAAAAATCACGTGTTTCGATAATTCATAGGATAAACTGTATAATTTTTAATTAATAATAATTAATTATTAAATTAATTATAATTATACATTCTTATAGAAATTAAAACGATAATTTATTTTAAAATTAAAAATTAGAAAATTGAATTTCCATGGTTCATAAATATGATAATAATTCATTTTAATCTGTAAAAATAGAATTAAATATTTTTTAAATAGATTTTTTTAGATTATAAAGTATTGGCTTCATGATGGTGATATGTTTTACATTAAACCTTAAGGGTGGTTTCTGTTAGAAAATTTGATACTTAAGTTGATATTAAGTTGTAACTTAAAAAATATAAGGAAACGGAAATATTTATGAAACAACAGTTTATAGCAAAATCAATTTTTTTAAATTGTTTGCAATTTAAAAAAGGAATATTTGTAGATACTTGAACATTTCTAAATATTTTTATTAGCATTTTTTATTCATGATATACCTATTGAAAAAATACACCTGTATAGACACTTACAATAATGTATCAGTAAAGAATATTTTGGCTGTTGTTGAGTTATTTAGCATTATAGACATTTTTTAATTTATATAACTCATTTTCTTGATCAAAATGCTTGATAATTTAATACGTTGCAGATTGTAACTTGTAAAAATACTTATAAGCTACAGTAGTTAAAAAATACCATATTATATTTTTTGTATGTGTTAGAAGTTCAAATGTTTATGTAATTGGTTATTCAAACATAAACTCAAACGATTTTGGTTATTTTGTTGAAGTTTAAAAAATATTAATCACAAAATCTTGAAACACTTCGATATAACTTAAATTATATTTTTTTTATTATATACCCATTACCTACACAATGTAATTTTAAAAATATTTTTATGTTTATATAAAAATAGATTTTACTGATTTACAATTATTATAAATATGTATTAAATGCGATATTTAATACTTATAATTTTAATTCAAAGTAATTTTCAACAATGAAAAATTTAAAAAACCTACTAGATATAATTGAACCCACGAATAAATAAAGGTCACCATTGAATTTATTGTTTCTTCTATATTAAAGATATTTTATATCAGAAAACAATTAAAAACAACAATGTCTAATAAAGCCCGTTAAAACCATAAATAATTTAAAATGTACAAAAATTGAGTATGTAATAGTAGCTTCCTTATTGTTCCTATCCAGCTTTTCAATTTCGAAAAATTATAAAACATGGTTTTATGTTTATTTAATTAAATTTTTGTGACAAATAAATAATATGTTGGATTTTTTTGTAAGATTCTATGGTAATTTACTAATTAATATAAAATTGTCCTTATGTTTTAACTAATAACAAACAGATACAGATAGTGATTTTTTTTAATCAATAAAAGATAAAGATTATATACTCACGTAACAAATGGTATCTAATATCTATTGTAAATCCATTATATTTAAGTTAATCCTGCAACTAACTTAATACGTTGTATATTGTATTGCAAATATGTATTTTTGCTCTAAGTATCTGGTATATAGGTACCTATTATACTCGAAGGTACAAATTAAATAAAAATTAAGTATTATTAGTTATAATAAACTATAACAATAAGTTGATAATATTTTCTTGTTAAATTGACAAATAGGTCAAACATTTTATTCTAAATCAACTTTAATCATCTTTTACACATTAATTAAATTTTAAATACGAGTATAAGGTTTTATAGTATTTTTTATAAATTGGTAATTTTTAATTTTTGACTGATTTAATTAATTATTAATACGTAATATTTTGATATAAGCTTAATATTAGCCAAGTAATTACAATAGTTATACAGATTACAGACTTGCTGTATGTCTGTACGCTGTATGTAAGTTAGTTTAAAAGTTACCTGTTATGTAATCAAGAAAATGTCAATATAGTCAATAAAAATACACAGTACATATGTGCATAAAACAATAATGTTTTGAAGGTTATAGCCTATATTTACTTTTAAAAGTATTAGAAAATGATTATAGTAAACAGAACACGTGTAAAATCTTCATGGATTAAATTAAGTTTTGAAATAATTAATTGGGAATACATATTGTACGAACACAGTGCGATTGATTAATATTTAATATTATTGATTAAATTATTTAATTGTTTTATAAATATAAATGTTTGTAATATGTATGTTTCAATATTATTTGTAGAAATGTATAGTGGTTAAAAGATACTTATTAGTAATGAAAATTATTACTTAAGAAAAAAATAACAGTTAACCTTTATAAATTGTCCTAATTTTAAGTAGGTATATATAATAAATAATTTGAACTGTATCTACTGTTAACATTTAACATAATATAACTACCAAGTTGTTTTATGCATTTTTGCAATAAAATATTATTAAATTGTGTGAACTATTTTATGAACAACTATAAAGTTGTAACCTAACCTAATTAGTTTTTAGTTATTTTATCGACACTAGAGATAAATATTAATTGTTATAACTGTTTCTATTGACTTTTTTAATTCGACCCTTGATTAATAAACATAATAATATTTGATTTTTTTTATAGTTGCCACGGTTAAATAATATATATCTGTCGTCTAGGTTGCAATACTTATCATGCAAATTGGTTGTTATTACTATCCGGTTCAATTTCCGGGTACAATAATAAAAATTGTTGAAAATAATGGCTCAATTACTATATACCTTTTTGAAAAAAAGGTTAAGTGTGGCCCAATTCCTAGGCGCCCGTTTTGATATGTGTTTATTGATAAATATTATTTTTAAAGGTATCATTAAGTATTAGTCGTGAGGTTTAGGTATAGCGTTCAAGTTGATACTTACGAGTTTATTTATGTGTCAAGTTGATCGTTAGCTTATAACATAAAGTTAAAATATTGTAATCGTTTATAATTAAATTTATCAAGCTTTTAAACGTACTATTTTCAATAGACCTGCTGCAATAGTTGACTCATTCGCTGTGCAATTGTATTTGAATTATTATAACACATTTT
Source organism: Rhopalosiphum padi (assembly GCF_020882245.1). NCBI lineage: Eukaryota > Metazoa > Arthropoda > Insecta > Hemiptera > Aphididae > Rhopalosiphum > Rhopalosiphum padi. Next base: position 40,189,624 of record NC_083597.1, read on the forward strand.
AACGAAATTTACGTAAGTTTAATATATTTTATCCTGTTTTAAACATACGTATATTAGTATTAACTTCAATACATTTATTTGATATTTGATTTGTAGTATTAGTATATTTTTATATTTTTAATCATTTAGACAAAATCACACAAAATGTTTTTTTTTTTACTAATAACATTTATACTTACTTTTGTTATTTCAACGTACTGATAAACAATTAAGTAAGTTTAGTTGAAATATTTAGAAGAGCTCATAATATGGATGTATTGTATTTGTATTGGAAGTAATATTATATAGTGAATTTAGGTATTTTAAAATAAGTATTCAAATTTAAGTTGAGTTTTTACTGTTTTTAGACGCCAGGTATATTAATTTCAAAATTATTGAATACAGGAAAAAATCATCAAATTTTAATTTTGACATTTTAAAAAATGTATTAGTTTTTTGTAATAAACTAATTTTTTTAAGCGGAATTTTCATGTTTTATTATTTTTTCTGTTATTGGTATGTCGTTTCTGAAATGATGATTTATAACAATGGTTTCCAACCTTTTTCATTCTACGCCCCCTTGTAAATTTACTAAAATTTCATTACTCCCTCTTTAATTAAAGTTTAGGAGTAATTTTTTTTTGTGAACGTTACAAATAAATCATACAAAATAACTATATATTATACAATATATAACTATTTACTTTTATTATTTCCACCATTTTAAAAATGTATTATAAATAAACTTACGAAGTAAGTTATAAGTAAGTATAAGAAAACAATATTGATATAAAACATTGTAAAATAACATAATTATTTTTGTAATTCCATCATCACTATATTTCTGCCCGAGCAAACTCTAAATTTCCCCCTGGGGGGAATTCCTCCCCCAGTTTGGAACCGCTGATTTATAAGAATATTGAATAAACAAAGCTATTAGTTTATAGATATTTAATTTATATTTATTTAAATTAAATTAATTCAATCATCATTAATAAAAAAGTTCACAACTATATTAACCATTAGCCTATACAATTTAGGTAATTGTATCGACTAGGTGTACGTAATTTAAATAAAAAAAATACGATTATAATAATAGTACGTAATATTATGAAGTAACGTATTTTTTTTTTTAAATATAATTATATAACCATGATTATTTCGAAATTCTTTTGGTTTATTTTACTATAGTAGTTACCCGATACTCAATAATTAATATAGTATTTAATTATTTGTACGATTATTACGCTGGTATATAATAAATTTCATAAAAAAATTAATAATTTTTTGATAAACTTAAACCTGCAAGTACTTTCTAAAGTTTTCATTTTTTAGCTTATTTGTTTAAAAATTTGATTTCTTTCGTTTTATACGCTAAGTTAAACGACGAATGTTGCTGACGGGTTTTTAAAAAATACAATTAAAACTTTTTACAAAATAAAAATAAACAAAAACAAAAATGTACCTATATTTTATAAACTTTTACGAAGTGTCATCAATGAGTGGCTTTTTCGATCAAATTGTTCATGTTTTTTTTCACATAGATCATACTCTTATTGTGCCTACTGGTACAGATTGTGTATAATTTATAACAAATACAAAAATATTTTATAAACTTATAATTATTATTATCCAGTATTCTGGCAATAATATACAACAATTTATTATACTTAGGTGTTAGACATCTAATAAATTATAATGTAGGTAGTCAATATTTGATACGATAAGAAATAAAGACAAACCTACTCTAAATTTAGATAACTAAATAAATCTTAAAACGTTTGAGATAGTTTGTTAAAGTAGAAAGAATATAGATAGAATATATTAATATGTACATTTTAATATAATTTATCTGTAGATTGCTATTTATGAAGGTCCCAATTAAACTAGTATTATTTGTATCAGTTAAACAGAACCTTTAATATTTTTTGCTAAATATTAAAGGTTAGATATTAGATTATTTACATACAGAATATTTATTACACATAATATCAAACTTTGACGTTCAACTAGATATTTAAGTATTAAATACATGACCTTATTTTTTTTACTTAGGTAATTATTATAGTTATATTACACCTATTCCCTGAGATTAGAGACACAACCACGAATGCCCATGCTAACATTAATCATATAAATATATTATTTATTATCATTGTTAATTGTTGAGTGATGACGTTAATAGTAATAACTCCTAAGAATCCAAGATTATAACTATTGTCTGTATATAAACAATAAAATTCAGATAGTTATGAATGTTATTATTACTTTTGGAAAATTGCTAAAAAATCTACTTATATAACTAGTGTCTAAGTTTAATATGAAATTAATACGACTTCATAAAGTTAATTTATTATTATTATTTTCTGTACGTCATAAACTTTAAAATGTACTTATTGTGCATTTTTTGTTAATGATGGATACTATATTGTTTATTATATATATAAATATATCATTAGTGATCGGTACCCAAACACAAACCTCACATACTTTTATAATGATTTTTAATGACCTTCTTTTAAAGTTCACGTTTTGGGACAACATGCTTCTAGATTGTAAATAAAAAATTCATTTAATACAAAACGTATTGAAATAAAGTCGTAACCTTTGTTGCTTATTAATTTATATTAAACACTGATAAAGTCACATTATGATTAAAATTACTTAATGACGTCAATAGTATAGTAATACTTAAACATTTAAATCTTATTGAAGACTGAAGACAAAAGTAAAATGACCAATATAACGTATACACGTATGATTTGAATAACCTATTAAAAAACATAGTATGTAAAATAGTTGACGTTTATTATTTGACATTTGTGAAAATATTACTAGTTATATCTAGTTTTTTATACAAACAAAATAAAAAATAACATTATTAACGTATGTTAAATAATTTTATTCCTAAAAATTATGTATTTTCATGTTTTTTACTGTTCACCTACGTACCTACTGTTTTATCAAGTGTTATAAATATTAAAATTAATTATAGTTGGGCATTTTTCAGGTATGAATAACATAATCTTTTGAATAAAATGTTCACAAGCAAATGGCTGCTATAAATATAATTTAAATATATTAGAATTATAGGTATAATTGATGAGGTAGGTATTATATAGTACAAAATTAGTTTAAGATGTATTTATTGTATTTTAATAATTCATTTTCAATCCGAATGTAATTATAATATTAAACATTTAGTGTACATAGTTGTTAAATACCTAGTTAATTTATTTATGATCTAGGTACATGCAACCTTTAAAAATGTTTATTTTTGTTGATTATATAATTTAGCGACGAAATCATAGATACAAAAACGAAGTCACGTAGGTATACTTTTATCCTTGAAATATATAAATACTAGTGCAATATTAATATAATGTTATAAATCACATGTTTACTCAGATGACCTGCCATTGCCATAATAATATCATGATTCATGATTATAATACGATATAACAGATAAGGATGAAAATGTATACAAATTTATTGATAGTATCAGCCGAAAAATTATTTAAAATACATATTAAATTGCATCAGATAATGTGAATTACGTGTTTTAATATGTTTTCTATAATTATTTTAAACGCTGGAGCGTGTATGTGTATGTATTAGTTTTACAATGATGTGTAATTTTTTTCTATGTACATTAACATCTTTTGGAACAGTAAAAATGCTTCAAGTATTAACTAATAGAGTGGTTTTTAGTAGCAAATTAGCATAATTTTAAACTATCCTGAAAAAAAATATGTAAAAATAGAATTTTTATAATTTTGTTGTAACTTTAAATCGAATAGTTGTAAAAGATCTTAGATATTTGAAAATTTTTAGTTTTTTTTTAAGTCTTGATAACTTTTATTTTAGCTTAGTCGGAAAAAGCTTAACAATGTAATATAATAAGATATATCATAAGCTGTTCTTATAGAAACTTAATACTCTTAAAAATACATGCATAACAGTTTTGATAGGCATTGGTAAAGTATTAAGTTCAAATGTTGACAAATTTGGATATTTAAACAAAAAAATAACATCAATATTGATTTAGAAGTAAATGTATTTAATAATGTATTTTATATTAGTTACTTTATAACATATTATGCAATTTGTTTTTGAAAAAAATAAGTTCAACCTATCGTATTAACAATAGAAAAATGATTTATTTATAGTGATATAATAACTATATTATATAACAAAATACAGCTTTCAGAAGTACAGACCATCTCCGCTTAGAATTGTTTTATTATTGATTGAATTTAAATTTAACAAATTCATTACTATTTACTATAACGAGGTATATTTAGTACCTAATACACAGCAGAGTGACTTCCTTTTTTTTGTTTTGTTAGAATTTGTTTGAAATGTTTTTCAATTAAATATTTATGTTCAATTTGGCAAAAATTGAAACCCTCTTGAGTGTCATAATTTTGAGTTATTTTTCAAAAACATTTTGGAAGTTTTTGGCAAAAATTATATACGCATCAGCTTGGGAATACGTAACTTTAACTGAGACTTACATAAGGAAACTCACAAAGTCACAACTCATATCAAACCACATTTTTTTTGGTCTATTAAAATTTAGCTGGATAAGCGTAGGTCAAGGTTTATTAATTATAAAAAATTAACAATTTATTATTTTTGGTACTTGCAGCGTATTGTTTAATCATCAAGTGCGGATAAATGTCATCATTTTATAATTCATAAATTATGTAAATATGATAACATAATTATATAATTATAGTACCTATATAAAAACGGAAGAAAATAAACCTTTTTAGAGCATTCCTTAAAATGTTGTTAACGTTTAAGGGTTAACAAAAAGTTAATTTAATGAAAATTAAATTTTTTCACATATTTCAATATAATAAAAAAAGGTCACATAATAAAATGCTTTATTAATAATATTGTTTTTTAAACTTTAAATATAATAGTATTAATACTAAAATCATATCTCTAAAATTAATAATATTTAACTGAATTGTAGTGTGAACTTGTTTTTTCTACATTACGTGTATGTGAGACAATTATGGTAAAAATATATTATGGTTTGACGTCCATTTAAAATAAGTAATGGTTTTTAATTTTCAAAAGTAATAACAATACGTAAATAGTTATAGAAGATTATCGTGAAAAATAATATAATATAAAAAAACATAAATCTCATTGTAGGTATTCGTCGTTTAAACATCGCTCATTGAAGCATATCTATAGGCCAGGGATTATGATCGATGGCACGAGTGCCGAAGGTGGCACGTCTGCCAAATTCTCACGGCACTCAAAAGTATTTTTTTCATTGTTACTTGCATTATTGCATTTAATAATAATAATAAAAATTGTAAGTTTTTTTTTTATTATTTCTGAAAAATAAAGTCATAAACTACTTCTAGATATATATTTTGTACATGGAACTAAAGTGACTCATTCATAATAAACTTAATATTTAATTTACCATACAATATACATAATAATATGTAAAAGTTTATTTTCCAACAATTATTTTTAATAATTATTGAGAAATATTAAATTGTTGGATGAAGTTAATGATGCTCGTGTTTCATCAAAACATTTGAGACTAGCAAAATGGTAAATAAACAACTGCAGAAAACCCCCGAGGAAAAAATATTTATAGGTACCTACCTATATACTTATTATTGGCTGTATATAATTTATTTAAAATTTTGTAGATTATAAAATTTTGACACACGAGCTTCGCCACCTCTATTAAATATAGAGCATGGGCTATTATAATTATATGTATATAATTTATTATATATAATATATTTATTTATAGATACCTACCTGGCTACCTATGAATATATTGTGTATAAACTTCATGTTCCTGTGTCACCTGATGGATAATTAAATATTTTGGGTATTTGCCTTATTCCAGACACATTTAGGACAACGGGCCTTACACTCAAGAAAAGTACACAAACTTGGCCCATCTACTTTAGCCAATAGACTTTAAAGGTATTTCAAAAATAGCAAATAATTGCAAGTTGGTTTTAAAAATTAGTAAGTCAGTACTCACATAGCTACAAGAAAATTAAGTTTTAAACTAGATGTTGGCCAATTTCTTGGATGTCACGGGAAACTCTTTTTTTACTTATCTACCAAAAATGTGGTAAATATATTTTTTGTCTGTTCAAACCATAGATAATATTATTATTAACTATTACGAATATCATAATATTATGTGAGTATACACATTTTTCTAATATTTTTTCACTAGGAAATTGTATTTGTCGCGTGCCGACTGCGGATTAGCTATAGGTTAGGTACGTATTTCGTAAAAACCACACTATGGATGCCGGTTCACGGAGGACCGAGTATCTATAGTAGTATAAATGTATAATAATATTAAAAAATATACGCAGTGAACAACCGAACACTCTTATTTTTATTCCGCCAAGGTTACACACTGGCTTTGCACAGTATATATAAGTACACAATAAACATTATAATACACACCGACACCGCGTATATACAATAAACACATACGATAGTTTCTTTATTATCACACATTCACATTAATACAACGGTTATAAATAGCAATTAAAAGCTCGGTGGAACGTAGGAGAAGGCGTCTTAACTCTAAAGATGTAAATTTTAGTGAAGTCGCACTTTTCGTGAAGCTGAATTACATTTGATTCAAATCATGGGTATGCGTATACTATATATAAAAAGGAATTAACTTATAGATTTGCAATTTTTTTCATACCAGAAAATTTAAATGTATTCACCGTATTCGTTTGCAATTATCATCGCGAAAATGATCATAGATCGATCGTGATTATTTTCATATTGTGTTCTACATTTATAAGCTATTTATTATTGTTAAATTGATAAAATTAAGTACTCAAGCGAAACTTAATACATATATATGTTAATATATTGTATGGTAATCAATTATTAGCGGTCAATAAAGATTACAAGTAAAGAGTAGAATAAAGTTTAATAATATAACACCCACTATAAACCAATGACTTATCATTTTTACGTCAATAATTCTTCTGAGACACCTGTTATTAGATTTGTGTATAAACTTGATTGTTTTATAAATTGTATTTATTGTTCATCGTAATAGGTTATATAGTAATTGTGTGTTTAATTGTATTTAATTTGTTATTTATCGAAATCATGTAGGTAATAATTTAACAATATAACTATTAATTTAAGTATTAAACCATTTTTAGTACCTATATATGTGTATATTATACTTTAATTGATTTGATTAGTCAGGTTCAGGTATGAAATTTGAAAAGGAAGGGGTATTAAATTTAAAAATTGGGGAACTTTCCTTGTTGTATAGTAGGTTAAAGTGTATCTATCATCATTGGGTAGTATATTGTAAACGATGTGTCAAAATTAAATTTAATAAAAACTTTGTACATGATGAAACGTGATTCTGAAAAGAAACATAGGTATTGTTTAAAATATCTTATAAAAAATACGTTTTAAATTTTTATTATAATTATTTTAAAAATTTTATTAATAGTATATAATATTATGTTTAATTTAAATCGATAAATATATAAATATGAAATAGTAGAATCATTGAAGAAGGATACATATAATATTTTGCTTTAAAAGGAAAGTGACTAGTGAGTGGTACAAAATTATTATATAAAAGATGAATAGTGCAAATAAATAAAAGTGGATATATATTTTTTATTTATGTATATTCATATTTTATGGTGAATCTATTGTGTCGAGGATATAAGATAAATTCTTCAGTAAAATTCTCTTTCAGTGTTTGGTAACAATATCAACTTCATATCTAACATTTTTAAGCTCTAAAGATTATACCTATTATTTTAAATTTTAAATCTGAATAATATTCTGGTACTAGACATTTTAATTAGTTATAAATCATTATAAAATATTCCTAATTATAGGTTTGATTTTTAATATATAAAAAAACGTCTATAAGCTTTGAACTTAAATACAATTTATTTACTATTTCAGACACTTCCAACGTGTTCTATACAACTAAATTAAACATAATACGATTCATAATTAAAATAAACAATTTTTCTATACTGTTTGGCCATGTACTTAAAAATTATACTCAAAGTCAACACTTCAAAAAAAATTATTTTTCTTAAAAATCATAAGTAAAAATAACCGACTCTATGTGAGAATTTTATGGTAAAAGTATACTAGCATATAATTGTTATTACATTTGCCACATATGGTTTTCAAGGTATTTTAAAGTTCTTCGAAAATCTATATTCAAAGGTTTAGACTCATTTTGTGATGTTTAATAATTATTCAATGACAATTTAATAGCACATTGGTATATGATGTATACCTCTATCCATCTGCTATTATTCACCAAAAATTGCATGTATTACAACTTCTTACATATTGTAATACTTTTGACAGCAGATTGTTGTATGTCAAAAGAAAAAACAATATAGTTTTAATTAAAATGAAGTATTTCTGTTGTCAAAATTGTATTTCAATAACACGCGGAGTATTTATTTACAGTAAACTGTAATTATAATTGAGATATATAAATAGCGTTTTCAAAACATAACTTCGTGACATTGTCTTATTTTTTGATTTAATATATCAAAAAAATGACCATAACTAGATATATTTTGTATCATATATAATTTTTTTTTATTATATGGATGAGTTTTCCGTTAACAATCCTCTTGCCATTATTTTATACCATTAGAACACATAAAAATTATGTACAACAAATAAAAAATATCTCATTTTATATTCTATAAAGTAATGAAATACCGCACATAAAATCGGTGACAAAATGTACAACTAATACGTAGTATTTTTCTTATTCGAAAAATGTATAAACCTTTAATATAAAATTATAAGACAACTATAACAACATTACATATTCTACATATTATACTAGCTAGTTATTTATGATATATACATTAATAATTTTAAGATACATAGATTTTACTTCATTTTTTTCTACGTATAACGATATAATTTTTTTTAAATAAACTATTTTAAATAGATGCATTCCCATAGTTGATTGATATTTGCTAATTTTGCTATTACATCTACTATAGGTTGAGGATGTGGGGAAAAGAGTGGCTGATGCTTTACTGCAAAGTACTCAAAAAGTTTTCTATTCAAATAAACAATTTTGTTTCGGTATACTCGTATAATATATATACGCGTGGATATCGGGATATGTTTATAGGTATATGAGCAAACTTTAAACTTCGTTATGGGATTAAATAAAGTAGATTAATTGAGCTGATATTCGGTAAATATATCGTTTACCTAATACCTATAACCTATTATAATATAATTTACCAACTATTACCTATTATAGCATACCTATTCAAAACAACTACAAATATGCTAGTGATAGATTTTTCTATTAAATACTTTTGTAATGTGGTATTCTTACTATGCCCACGGGTATAGTAAAGTTTTATATAAAAAATTAAGCGTTTTTATTATATATTTTATTATTTATTAATTCTAAAGAAAAACAAAATAGAAACTTTGAAAATATTATAATTTGAGATCTACAGTAAGATTTGTGAGTTCAAAATAAAACTACATCAGCTTTCGATATTGCTATCTAATCGTGAATTGTTGAACAATAATCATAATTTATATAAATGGCATAATACATAAAAACATGTTAGATAATATTATCTAGATTTTCTAGTTATTGGTATGAAATAATTAATCAGTATTTTAGAGTTCACCGACACTTGTGGGCGAGATTGTACGAAATAAAAATATAGTAAAATTTAAAAAAACGATATATTATCGATATTGTAGAAAATATATTTAGTACTAGGATTTAACTGCTTATTTAAAACTATTAATTGCTTTTATGTTTGAGTATATAACTACAATGTTATTAAATAAAAAAAATATAATATAAAATATAGTATTCAATTCTATATAATATAATTACATTTGAAAATAAACAAATATTAAAATAAATACTTTAAAGAGGAAATGTTTGTAATGCAAAAAAAAATCCTAATAATAATTAGAATTTTAGAAAACAGTATTTTTAAAACGATCAAAAGCTTCATTTTTTATATCATAAAATATAAGTGGTTTGTTCTGCTGTAACTTGTATCTTTTAAAATGTATGTAAACTTTTTCAGTTTAATTTTGGTAATACTACATGGATATTTTGGCCGTCAAATACATGGTTATTAATTTTGTAAATTGTTTATCGATACCTAAACCATATTATAACGTATTGCGGATATTTGTCTTCGTTATACTCTTTGTTTCACTACTAATAGAAAGTATATAAATCTCGAATATTTATATGTATACACGGCTGGTATATAAGAATGTGTTAATGAGAATACGAGACGCGTTTTTATATATTTTATCATAGAATTTTGTGAACAATATTGCGCATACTATGTACCACATGGTAACATCAAACTATCAGCTGATTTAATGGTTTTTAACAATGTAGTATTATTTCAAGTTATTATTTTATTATTTATCATATTATGACGTGTATAGTGTACACATAGTAACATATTATACACATTATATACACTGACCGATTTTCTCTCGTGAATCGATGTGATTAATAATTACTTGCACTAGCGTATACGGTTTAATCATATTTGATTTAACAGGTTAACGACCTTAGATAGGAGGTAGGCGAGGGGAAAACATATAGATACATTTTTATGTTTTGCAGAGCGAATTCACAACAACGGTCTGTCCACGCCGTCGCCGTCCTTGCCGATGCGAGTGAAAGTTTGTGGTACGCGCGTCCTTCCTTCACCGTTATTGTTTATCGGATAGTGGGATCAAACAAATGCTAGCGAAATGACACTCTGATGAAAAAGAATCTTGTCGCGGTTAAATGTATTATATATCATTATATAATTTATCCATGCGTATAGTGTCGCAGTACGTACATAGGCAGAAATGTACCTAATGGAATCGAGCATCAAAAATATCATAAAAACATGGTTATTATAATGCGATATAGTGATTTTCTTATAATGACTAGGCTGTCGCCCGTATTATTATTTATAGGTAAGTAAGTTTAGTTAGTACTAAGTACCCAAATTATGATTTTAAAACGCGAATGAAATAAACATTCGCGTCGCATTGCCAAAAACCTTTTAATTGAAAACGTATTCAAACTTTTGAGTAAAAAAATGTAATGCCTTTAACCTTGCCGAATAATTTAAATTGGACGGAAGTTTACGTTATCGAAACGTTTGGGAGTTGTAAATCGATGAATACATTAACTAGTCGAATATATACAGATCAATTTGTTTGTGTGAGGAATATGTGTATACTATGCAAACAATAATAAGTCTACGACATTATATACTATCCACTATAAGCATTCTTAATATATATTATGAATGAATCTTTCATGAATAATGTTTTTCGGAGAAAACTTGAGATGGTTTAACAAAATATACATACCGGATCATTATTATATAATAATATATAATAGATATAATTTATAGTAACGAATTCGTTGAATATGTTTAAATATATTCTAAAAGTCATGGAACGGGAAAATCCTGTCTTTGTCGTTGATTGTTGCTTTTTGTGGTACAAAATATTTCAAATGTACTATACTACAAATTACAATAGTAATACTTTAAGTAATATCGATATTATAGTTCAGTAAACCAATAGTGAATAGATATATTTGAGCAGGAAAATTTACTATTCATCAAGTATCAATAACAATATAGTATTGATATACCTACATATTTTATTACATCTGAATTATGAATATTTAAGTATGAAAAACGATTTATATGTTTATGGTTGAAATCAACGAATGGTAGTAAAATGTTTGTAAATTAGGCTCAATTTTGTAGGTTAAAAATAAATTTAATACTTGTAACATGTATGGCCTTAGGCATAAACAATTTCGAACACTTAGAAAATTATTTTAATTTAGGAACTGGAAAATATAATTTATATAAATCAATAAAATCTAAATTGAATTTTAGATACCAGTTGTAATAATAATATTTGAAATTGAAAATGTCTTCTAAAATAAATAGGTATACTTATATTAACTATCTGTTTATAAACAGACAGTAGCTCCTTTTGTTATTTTAAAACAATATTAGGTATATTGTTTTTGTATTAAATTATTATGTCATGTAATATTTATTTATTATTTATTGAGTATTATTTTACTATTTAAGTTTAGTGTACTTTTGTTGAAGTCAAAATTCAAAATTATATGTATTTATATATTATGATGTAAGCTATAGAAACATTTAGACTATAATATTGTGTGCGTGAAAATGTTAGTATGTTTAAAAAGTATGAAACTACTGTAAGTTTAAAATAATTTTTATTTATTCGGTAACTTCTATTCCAAGTTTATTTCTCGTTCAGTAGAATTTTCCATGTAGTATTCTTCAACATAAACAAAACACTAAAATTGAATATTAAAAAAAAAATTGTAATAAATATTATGGTTTAAACTTGTTATTGATGCAAACTGCAGTTGTTTAAAAAACAATTTATTAATTGGCGTATTTTTATTAGTGATAATAAAATTATAGGCTACACTTTAAAACAAGGTCATGCACTGTTTTTTTTAAATTTCATAATAAATTACAATAACAAATAGAAAAATATGAAAATATTCTATTTTCTTTTTAAATTTTAATATGAATTTAACTTAATGCAAATAATCAGTATTAAAAATATTTATATAGTTAAATAAACTATTAAAACAGTTTCTTTAGTTTAGTTAAATTAAAAAAAATTAATTATAAAGAACAATAATTGCTATATTAGAGATGGACATGCAGTTTATGAGTGCTTATGTAGTGTAGGTAAGGGGAACTCTATAATTTGTTTTTTAATATATTTATTTATATTTTCATTAAACACACGTGTACTGTGTAGTATATTCTTAGTATTATTTATTGAATAATAATTAATTTACATATTTATTTACCTAGCATTTGAGATTATTTAATTATGATTATTAATGTATTATATTGATCATAATTAAATAATTTGAAATGTATATCTCGAATTTAAAAGCATTCACTTGCCATATCCTATATTATAATTATAAATTAAGTTGTTGATTGTCTGTATACAAAATTATTAAGAATTTAAAGTGTATTTACTACAGTCTAGAGGCTACACTAAAGAGAATCTACCGATTTGATATTGTATTATTGTTACTGTCATATAATTATAGTTTTTAAAAGATTGAATATACTTTATTATTATGAAACTTATACTATAGACCTATAGTATTAATTCATTGATTTTATTTCAGACACATCGATTATTAATTATTAGGTAGGTATTGTATACACTGCAGCTATTGTTAATTATTAGAATTGTGGCAAACTATGTTGTTGTTATTATCGTTTTAATATGTTTTGGATATGTTTATTTTTTTAACGCTGTTGCTAAAAAATACTGAAGGCATTTCAACAAAAAATAAGATAAGACTGATGATCCTTGTGTCTATATTTTAATTATGTTAGTAAATAATCATTTAAAAAGTTTAGTAAAATATAAAAAACTAAAAAAAAAACAACAATATGCAAACCTTAAATATTTTATTATTAATTATTACCTACTTCGTAATATTATAGGGCAACCTATATCACAAAAGAATTGTCAGTTTTTAAAAAATGTCTGTTATAAAAATACATAAAACAATGTTGAGTACTCTACACAATAATATTTATGTATTCTATACCACGTAGTACCTACATACAGTATAGTAGGTATAAATTATAGTACATTATTGCAAGTTGTCGAAAAAACTAATATTTAATTTTTCAGAACCATCGTTTATCGTGTAAAAACTATAAGAACATTGTATTAAAAAATTATTTCCTTCATTTAACTTTTACAATATTTTTTTTATATTTTTTGTATGCAAGCTGTGACTATAGTAAACTTAAACCATGCTTATAATTTATAATGAATAATATGTTAAATTGTAGTATTGTAGTTTAAATGTACAATATCTAATTATAAAACGATTAATGTTTATTTGCGAATTTTAATGTATATAAACCTGTATATACCAACTAATTATTCCTCTAAATTTTTAAGTTATTTTCGGGGTTATTTTTCATTAAGTCGAAACTGTTCGAAAGCAACTCAGGCCGTCTCTCTTAAAAATTTCCGCTGAAATACGGCCTAATGTAATATACTATATAGATAGGCTCTAATAATAATTGGAGTAAAAAACGCATTTACTATGATTTCGATTTCCATTACATTTAGTTACTTGTTAGAATCTATTACAAGCAGTTTCTTTTTTCTATTAAGTGCGAAATTACTGTTATTATTTTGTTTTGTATAGTTTAAAATATTTTGTATTACAAATAGGTATCTATACCTAGTATATTAAAATAGACTTTTACTTGTAGGCACCTCCTACATGTTAAAATGAACATGAAAATTTTTATTTGTGTTATAGACGATTATAAAAATTGATCATTATGATGATACTAGGTATAATAATAGTGTTAAAATCACGATTTTTTTTTTTTATATGAGCTTGGAGAGTTATGGAATACAAAAATTTAGCGAAAAAAGATAAAAAAAAATCAAATTTCTTTACGAATTATCTAGTTCAACCATTAGATACTCCTGTCTTAATTGTAAGTAATAACCAATATGTACAATGGTACATATCACAATATATAAAATAACTGTTTAATTTTTTTTTTTTTTTGAAAACGATGCCAGTGTAAACGGCTTTACATAATAATCCAATATAATACAATTTGATAATTTTTGAAGGTAAACTGGTAGGTATGACAATTATATTTTTTTTAAATTCATAAAAGATTTTGAAAAAATAAACAAAATTAACATGTACGAGTATAACTGTAGTAATAATTGATAATTGATGCAAAATTCCACATAACCTCGAAACGCAAATAATAAAAAAAAAAACAATCCTTGAGCGTGTAAACATAAATACCACTTCATATAGATAACAGCGGGTGAGAAGGGCGAAAAACACTCAAAACTTATATTATCATCGAACAATGGTACTTATATAATGTAATATTCGATATACCTTATATTTGTTAGGTAGTCGTTTAAACAGAAATATATACTTATACAGGGCGCTTAACTAAACATGCAACGTGTAACATTGCATGACTTTTGCGAAGTCGAGATGTCAATATTTTCCAATAATAACGTTATATCCTGCATTCTTGCCATTGGACCTCTATCCATATTGAAGAATTAATTTTTCCAAAATTTAGCATAAGTATTTCCCATGGATTTTGAGAAAACTATCAGGGTTGTCGTATCTAGGAAATTTTAAGGGATGTCGAACTATTAACTATTTTAAATATATTATACTTAATATATTATATAAACTCGGTTTCAGAGCAAAAGATTGAGAGAGGGAAAGTTTCATAACCCCTACTTTAAAAATACACTTCAGTATTATGCGCTTATTATATTATAATATACGTTGGTCGTATTCGAAACTATAATGGACAGAAATGTGTTATAACTAAACATGATATCAGCTATATGATTTTTACTGCAGGATGTTGGGAAAATAATTTCAACCCGCCGAAAAATTAATAATCATTTTTTTTTAATGTTAATTTTTTATTAATTTCATCAATAATTTAAAATATTATAACGTAGGCATATATTATTTGTACCTAATGTGTATACCATAAAATTCTACGATTTTTCGTACCCACTTCCACATTTTTGCGTAAAAATATTATGTACAGTAAATTCCCGTTACAATAAATACCAATACAACGAAAAATCCCGTTATAACGAAAGTCATAGAAGTTCCTTGCCGAAAAGCAGTGCTTATAAAAAGCTTATTCGAATTTTCGTTACAACGAAAAAAAAATTCGGTCCTCTGGAGTACGTTGTAATGGGATTTTACTGTAATGTTAATGTAATATATATTATGTTTTTTTATTAAATTATAAAATAGATAAAGAAGTTATAATATATACCTAATACTTAAAAAAATATTTCTCTTTTATTCTATATATTATATTATTTTAGTAATTGGTGCGTTTAATTGGTGTATACTAATATGTGTTATATTATTTTCATAAAAAAAATAGAGTAGTCACTCTGTGGAGGTTGCTATAATATTAATTGGATGTATTAATTTGAATTGTATACGAAATGATTTTGAGAGGAGACATCCAGGTCTGTCAGACGTCAGCTTATGTTTCTTAGGATATTTTATTATATATTTATATGTATTGCTATTAAATAGTATTAAGAGGACGCCACACCGGCGAAAATACAAGCCATCACTCCGCTTAGAAAATAAATTAATAAGTATAATTCTCAAAAACTTAAAAAATTGTAAACATTAAAATAAAATAAAATTTTAAATTATGTTTCAGTTACTTTATAAGTTATACACGACCTATGTTAATGTTGTTCAGAATAATCATTGTAATTTATAAAAAAAAATACACGTTTTAATATTAGTATGCGCAATGAAATGAAAACTTATAAACAATAAAATAGGTGTTATCGAAAATGTGGTTTGCTTAAAATAAATAAGCTTTATTTCAAATAGTTTTTTGAATGTAGAATATTCAAGTATACAAAATTGCGCGTGTATATCCTTTTGCTTTCAAATTAATATCAAAGCACATCACGATATGAATAACATACTTTTTTTTGGAAATTTTAAATTATAATTATTTTATTATTAAACTATATTAATACGTCATATTTATTAAAGTAAAAAAAAAAAAATGTTTATAAAAAAAGTTATAAAAATATAAATTTAAATTTAAAATAAATGATCAAATTATTATTATTAAAACGATTGTTTGAGAAATGACATAATAAACGTGAGGAATGAGGATGATTAAAACTACAATGATAAATATATTAAATTAATTATTTGCGCAGTTATATTCCTATTGTTCCTATTTCAATATATCGAAATATTATTTACAATAATAAAAATCCGAATTGAATAATATACAGATATGGAGTGTTTCAAAAAACAAATTATTCTTTGAGCTTATAGTTAAAAATTAAAAGGTAACTATTAAACTCTGAGACACGGGTTTATTTATTTAAATTTATGACTGTTTGTAATTTTCCCTCATGCTTATAGAAACTGTTGAAAAATTTATAAAAGTCCTTTTAAAAACATGCAACTATTTGAATCGATTTATGAAATTTAAAGGGGCTTCGAGTGTCATGAAACATTATAGTCAAAAAATAACCTAATATTATAATTTATAAGTTATTATAATACTACATTTTATATCGACTACATTTTAATTATTATCAACATTAAAAGCTTGCATAATAATTAGTTTTTAGAATAAATGTCTTAGTTTCTCCGAAACCTAAGAAAATACAATTTCTTAGATATTTGATCAAATTGTTCTGTTATGAGTTTCAATCATTAATTTCGTTGATAAATGCATTAAATATTTCAATTTAGAATATAAATTTCACTTTTGATGGTATTGATAAGTGTTTTTCATTAATTTGTAGGTATTTACAAATAGTCTATATTTAAAACTATATATACTTAATGTATGAATATTTTTGTAGTTATTTTAATACGAATAACATCAGCGATGAAAGTTATTGGATTTTTTTCAAATTTACATTTGAATAAGATATGAAAAATAACTAAATTATTTTATTTTTGTGAATCAAATGGGTTTTGAGCTATATTATGTGAACGGAGAAACTTAAAAACATTCCTTTGTTTATTTACTAAATTTTATTTGTTGGTTTTTGGCATAAACACATATTACGTTCTAAACATCGAGTTCGTAGCCCATAAAAGCAATATCAAGTCGTTTATTTAAAAAAATACAACTACTGAACTACCTATATATTTGAAGTTATAGATGGTAGAGATTGATTTATTAAAAATTAAAATAATAAAACAGACTATATTTTAGAATATTTAGGTATTAGATTATTCTTATTCATTTAATTGTATACCTATTATCTGTATTTAATACTTATGCTAGTTTATCGATATCTTGAATGTAAGCAAAATGTTTATTAGTTGATTTTTTTAATATCTAAACTAAACTTTTTTTAATTTAAGCATATATTTAATGCTTTCTAAACAAAAAAGTGCTGTTATTTTCATATTTTTTGCTTCAAGGATTCGTGCAAATAATAATTATTACTTATCGGTATAATATATACCTATGAAGCACTTTCAAATGTCATAAAATAAACTACTAAATCTAAAATCTTAAATCTATTTACTATAATATACTTTTTGCATACTTATGAATTTGTATTCATCTTTACTCATTACAAATTTAATAAAAAAAACGTATAACTATAACAGTAATGTACTTATATGCATTGAATACAAATTAATAGTTTTTACATTTCAATATAATATTTCCTGCAGCTGTTTGTAAACAAAAAATAAAAACCAAACTTATTAATGAAAAACTAACATGATAATAAATTTATACAATCATGGATATATAATTCTATAGATACTGCCTACTATATTATGCGTGCAATCATGTCGAGGACAAATAAAAAACGTCTCTTCTGGCGTTTTCGAATCTTTGAATTTTTTTATTTCGTGCAATTACGTCATTGGGATGGAAGTTTTGATGCCGATTCAATTTGTATTAAAAAACTTGTATCAAAACTAACTTATAGGTATTTTAAAAATTGGATCAACGCCCATAAATGCATTTCAAGTGTTTCCGTACTAATTTTCACTTATATTTTTTAATATCACCTAATTTGGTTAAACTTTAAGTTTTGTTATCTCGAGAGGATGTCAACGAACTATTTTTATCTCTCTCTGAATCACGAGTGACATTACAAATTTGAATTAAGAGATTAATCGATTTTGTGTTATTAACTTTCATATTAGAAGGAATTGATCTTGAATGAAAATTTACTGTTTTGGGAGGGTCATGTTGACTAGAGAAAAACAATTAATGCGCTGATATCTTTTTAAGCATTGAATCTGTATGGTGTAGTGATCGATTGACATTATAAAGCGACCAGTGTATAAGGCAGGTACAATGTACATGATAATATGTTATAAAATATATTATACGTATAATGTATATTATCTAATTGACTTCATTATAGTTTATTTAATTTATTATGAAATCAATGATATTACCATTCGTAAAATTGAATGGCACATTTTTCTGTTGATTTTAATATTTATATTTAGTATAGGAAAATTATTTAAAACTGTGAGATGGTTGTCGAAACTTTAAGAGCGAGGTGTAGGCTAACGTATATGTACTAGCGTATACTTAGCGCAGAAGCTCAGCGTCCGGAAGACCCCTTGGGAATATAAATTAAATTAATTTAAAACGTATCCAACAATACATGACGTCCTGCAGCATATGCGTTATAATAATCACACAATGCTATTTCTGGAAAGAAGTGGATTGCAATATCGAATGACGAATGTTATTGATAGATTTACTACTACGATTTAATATTTTAAAAAATACGAGCGTTATTTATATAAAAATAAAAATAAGTTAGATGCATGATTTAATATGGTTGAATTATGTCTAATGATTATTTTAAGTTAAATATTTGTACGTAGAGGACAGATGTGTTAGTTTATTATAATATATAAATAAGCTGTTGGCAGGTTAAAATTATATAATTATTTTTGTTTATTAAATTAATCACCTGTATATACAGTAACTATAGTACTCTAAATATAAGTAAAAAATATGATTAGGCTGGATTGTTTTTATTATTTATTGTAGTATTACGACATATTCTTCATCTGTTTGTTTACTGTGGTTTCTATAATGACGATGGATTGTTATTCAGAAAAATATCACGGAATCGCTTAACTTTATAGGCTATAGGGAATTGATAAGATTTATTATTATAAATCAAATATTGAAATATTAAACTATATCTAAATTGGGTTGTTTGTTTTGACTGCAAGTAAAAAAAAAAAGGTGTACAAAAACACATCACCTTGTTTTTTTATTTGAAAATATCCTTGGCTTTATTTTTCGAGTCATAGTGACGTGTGTGGACTTGTTGACTGTTGTTTTTCTCATTTTAATGTTTTAATTATATAATATATACATGCACAGCAAAATAATTATATAGATATTTATACTGTAAAATCGTGAAAATAATAATTAGTATTGTATAAACTCAAACTTTTTAAAATGATTTTAATCATAATAATATTATATTAAATATAGCTTGCATACAGATTAATATTTCCAAATACCAAATAATCAATGTATAATATTGTATACCTACCTAATATTTATAAATATATACCTATAATTATTATTTATAATTTAGCGTTATGTTTAAAACTGCCAAAATATTGTTTGTAAAATATTATGAGAAAGTTTGCTGTTACTAGTGTAACTTAATATCCCCAATAATAAACTATACTTATATTATTATTGACGCTCAAATCTTACAAAAACCATTGACCACTTTTAAATACAGCATAAATAAGGTAAGGTTGATGGTAAATGTCGCAAACTAGATGAGTTGTTGTAAATCTCCAAAATAATATTGTTTTTGTATTATGTTTTAAAGTTTGGGGAGGATTTTTTACCTTTACCAATTCCATTGTAGGGTACATTAACCGGCCAAGGATTAGTGAAAGGAAACACTCCCCCTAACATGTCATGTTTCAATATCTGATCCGAAAAGCATAACAAAACATAATTGCAAAATCTCCATATATAATATATATGCCCTATAATATTTATAACATCGAAACAATTAGTGTACCGAATCCTATAGAACTATAAGTGATAAGATTACATTTTAATTTTTTATTGACATCTAAAAAACAAACGACTATACTGTCATCTAAAGAGATACATAGATATTATAAAGGTTATAACCAGTTATAACTTATCAGCATATTATTGGTTTACATTGTTTACAACAAGTTTGTACGGTATAATATTTTTCATTTTTAAATTATATCATTCCTATTAAAAATCAACTTTTAAATGTTCAAGAAAATATTTACCTGCGCACAAATTGGACATAATAATCAATATTTAGCTTCAAAAATTCTATTTCACGGTATTGGCGGCAACAGATAAATAAGTAATAACATTCAATGATTGTCTATAATTTATTATTATTAAATACATAACATTTAATAATAAACTATTTATAGGTAACGATTCCATATAATATATCAACTTATTTACGTTTTACGTTTTACAATTTTGTCATGTAAATAAATACATTTATATTTTATATACCTATATATAAACCATATATCTACGCATCGTCCAGATATGA
Organism: Rhopalosiphum padi; assembly: GCF_020882245.1. Taxonomy (NCBI): domain Eukaryota; kingdom Metazoa; phylum Arthropoda; class Insecta; order Hemiptera; family Aphididae; genus Rhopalosiphum; species Rhopalosiphum padi. Next base: position 40,210,858 of record NC_083597.1, read on the forward strand.
TACTATATTTCCTGTTTACGACAAAAAATAAATTCAAACATAGCATTTTATTTAATCTATAAATTATAATATTAAATTCTGAAAATTAATACAAATGATGTAATTAATGTGTCTATTTTTTCTAGTTGATTTTATTACGCATTAAAAGTATTCAAGATAGATAAAAATTGATAAATTTGCTTTATTTTAAGCTGTTTTGAAATATTTAAATGGATTTTAAGTTATTTATACTATGTGCTATTTCTCCGTTTTAAGGTAGGTATATAACATTAAAAGTTACTGTATAAATCAGTTTAATATACATGGACATATTGATACGTTTTGCAGTATAATATATCAAATTTTATAGTTGATGGTAGATGCTTTATTTGTTTTAAATTAGCTAATAAACAGTTTAAAATTGTTAAGATTTTTTTAAATCACAGCGATCAATATATACGTACCTACAGTCATTCAAATCTCTATTGTCCTCCCACAGAATACTACATAAATACATGTCATATATTATGCATGTGTGTTTGTAGTGTATACTAAACCATGTCTTTGTTAGGACCTACAATTAATTTATATGCAATAAAGTCGTATACGCCCTGTCTTGAAGTGTATACCACTAATTACCCATTTCATTGTTTTTTTTTTTTTTTTTTACAATGGAATATACATTAAATAAGTATTTAAAATATATAAAAATAGGTGAAGTCGATTTTATTATTTTACTGTTGAATTTAAATACGTATATTATCATATAAGACGAAAAATATATAATATTAACATATATATGAATATTAATCTTGTTATCGTACTCTTATTGGGTTCGCCATTTCTTTGTGAGTTGCCTTATGATTGCGATTACGAGGAATAATCCATGAACTAAAGTTATAATAATTTCGTCGATTTACTCAAAGTTAACTATTTTCTGCAATAGTTATACGTAATACATAGTAATATAAAATATAATGTAATCGTAGTTATGGAACTATATTATTATATATTATCAAGGGCGGTGATCCTGTAAAATATTTGAAGAGGTATAAATATTTGGTAGCAAACAGATACACGGGGGCCTCCCTATTACACCCTCATTCTGTCTTATCGCGGTTACAATATTTTATTTTTTTATTGAACTTTTTGTTATGTTAGTAAAACTTACAAAACCGACCAAACTGAACAGAATCAATAACATATTTTATGGAACTAAAAGTTCAGTCATCAAAAGACCCAACTAAATTTTTTTATTGATATTTAAAAAAAAAATCTAAAATTGCAATTGTCAATAAACAACTCAAAAAGAGATAAAGTATTTTGAAAATTATACTATGTCTATAAAATAATAATATAAATACCAGGTGAAAATTGTACGGTTAGTTGTTTTTGAATCATAGAAAAATAAAGAAAAATCAATTTTGTTCAAAAATGATTTAGCGTAAAAAATCTTATAATTATTTTAAATTTTTCCTGATGATCAAAGAAATTTTCCAGTATTATTTTTACTTTTCACTCCCTAAAGAACTTACTACTTATTTGATTCATAAATCATCTAAGTTAGGTTAGAAAATTTAGTTGAAAATAATTGAAGCATTTGAAAAGTGATATAATCACTAAGATAAAAAAAAAATACATATCATTGTAAAATCATTATACATTCGTCACTCCGTCCAGAATCTATAAAAAGAAATAAATATCATTGTAAAACCAATAGATCCTTTAACTGAGAATCTAAAATAATAATTTAGGCTTTAGTCTCGAATAAATTATTTGCGGGGTCTAAGCCCCTGTAAGCCCTTGTAAGCTTCCCCACTCGATTTCCACCATGTTTATTATAAATTATAATGTAAATAATATATTCTATGTATAATATGTTCCTGTATTGACGACACATGCGTTAATTTTATTCATACATTGAGATTTCAGACAATCGATTTTCATATCTAGAAGCAAATCTACCCATCTACGAGATGTTGCGATGTTACGTTCGAATATATAATATGTTTTTCATTGTCATCATGCTAGTACTCGTTTATTATACAGAGTGTTTCACTATACATGCACATCTTCATTTTTCCATTTTATAATAAATGTATTAAGTTCTGATTGTTCATGTCATAATAAGAAGGTATTTTTACAAAGTAGTGATACAAACTTATTTTTTTCATATAAGAACGAACCTTTTTACTATAAAGTACCTATGAAGTAAATGATTTTCTTAAAAATGTAACTGTATCCAAAGACCAAAATGAAATTCAAATGAGTAGATTTGAGTTATTTAAATTTGTATACTAAAGATAATAGGCCATGATAATAGGTTTGGAAGATTTGAAGACTATTATGATTTTAAAATTATATAAATGAATATTAATCTATTAAAGTTTTATATTTTACAAACATTTTCCTAGTGTCATAAGCACAAATTTAGTTAAATATTATTGTACTTATTTTATAGTAGGTACCTATTGAAAAAACATTTTGAACACTATTATGTATACTTTTTAATAACACAGAAACTAATCGTTTAAATTTTTAATTAGAAAAATTAAAATTAAAAAAAAAAAAATTCTATTGCATAATTTACAGTAAAAGGTATATATTCTCATTAAAAAAAAATATTTTTGTTAATTTTTTTCACAGGGTGCAAAATTATTATTATTATTATTATTATTATTAAAAATTATGAATCTTATAAGTGTAATTAAAAATTACAGAAATTTAGAATTTAGATAAATAAAATATAATTAAAAAAAAATTGGGCGAGCATGCTTGATGAATCATTCTGTATATATACTACCTGTATCACTTGACTTTGCCCGGAGAAAAAATTATCAAATATAAAATACGAAGGTATTGGTGTATTTCGGTTTGAGTGTATATGTACAACAGTTCAAAGGCAAGTCTCTGTCGATGTAATTGTATACTTGAACTCGTATTCATATATATATTTATATTTAATTTATACACGCGTATATAATCGACATATTATTGTGACAACTGTACATTATAATAATATATTGTGTATAAATATATAATATGTAGTATTTGTTGTTTAAACGTAAGTGCATTATGTGTACCGATTATTCAAATTAAAAACAATTTGTCGGGATCCAAGGTCGGACCGCGTACAATGCACTGTTTAATATTACGCGCACGATAAATTCGTCGACCGTATGTCCGCATACGCGTATGCATGCATGTATATATATATATATATATATTAAATTAACAAGTGGGACTTTCGTATATACATACACAGAGTAGGATACCGGTGACGAGATTTGTGCGCGATATGAAAGGCTGACGGACGGTATAAACTACTTAATGTTGGTACAGCGACGCGATCATAACACATAATTTGGTTACAGTTGTCGCATCATTTATTATATTATCGTTTATTACCTGTCAAATAAAATATATACAACAATAATTAGACGCCTATTGTAAATACTCAATCCATTATGCGCACTGTTGCGCATCTTTCCTAAAGACGACAACGATAATAACGATATTATGGACATTTATGATGATATACTTTGTATTAATTTATGTAGGTATGTGTGACGGAGACCATCTGCTCAAGTCCAGCAACAAGATGTTTCGTGCCCAGCGAACAGATTTTTATCACTATTGGCCGTTATCACAGCAATGTACATCCGATATTCCGATTACATCACATAATGGCTATTGGATGTAGGCGCAATTTTTTATTTGCAAAGTAGTACTAAAATGTAAAAGCATAAAAGCAGCTCAACCTAATCTTTGACTTTGGGATGGTTTTAGAAAATCGTCTCATTCGGGGGGTTCTCATAAGTATACACGACTCAGACTCTATACGTCATATGGCTACGGAATGTGCTGGCCGCTGTGTGGTCAGCTGCACATCCTGCGAGTCGTGTCAATATATGAAATTTGAAATTTGAAATATAAAGAATTATTAATTAGGAATAAGTAAAACAAAATAAGACTCATAATTTTATTTTTATACTATATACAGTATACACGATAAAACTTATTTTAACAGAAATTAGTAAAGTTAGTTTTAAATTGCAGAAACAGATTTTAATCTATTGGGGTCCATCTCTCTAATGCATGTATTAAAAAAATCTGTTAATGACTTAAAAACAGATGATAATAAATATGAATCTCTAATGAAAAAATTCTTAGAGTATGTGACTTACAAAGTATTGAAGTCTGTTAATAAAAGAAAGGTAACTTGTAAAATTGACAATTATATAGAAATTAACATTTTAGCTTTTTTAATAAAAAAGAAATGAAATACTTTATATTTAATACAGTTTTAGATTATCTAATAAATAGTCTCGAAGTCAGATTAAGTCAAGAAACCTATAAAACATATCATTGGCTTCGTTGGACATATAATTAAATTTAAGCATACCACATTAGACATAGATATTTTATCAAGAGAATTAAACTTAAATAAAGATAAAATAAATAGGCTAGTTTAATGGCCCTGGGAGATTCAAAAAAAAGGAACAATAACCAAAATAATTCATAGTTGGTTGCAAAACTTAACAAGCAGTGGGCTTTCCTAATGTACTCAAGGCACTATCCAATTGTGTGAGTATATCGAATACTAGCTGTTTCTGCAAGCGATAATTTTCAAAATTAAATATTGTAAAAAAAGAACTCAGGAGTTATATGAAACAAGAGAGACTTAATTCTATGTTAATGATTTTCGTAGAGTAAGACCTTTTAACTTCAATAAATTGAGAAGTTCAAAATATTAAAACCAAATATCAAAAAACGATAACAATTATAACAAATATTTTTTTAAGTACCCACTATTTGTTAATATTAAATATTATTTTTAATATTTATAGGAATGTTAATATATAACTATATATGCATTATCATTTTTAATAGTAATATGATTATATATAATATATAAATACCATTTTTTTTTTATAAATATTTATATTGTAAGGAATTAATGTTTTGGGAAAATATGCTGGAGTGGGGGAGGGTGTACACAATTATTGTACTTGCGCCTCCTGCGATAAATGTCAGGCCATGTCTATAGAATCTACGTAGTTTGACAGAAAAATTGTATTTTGATAGTTAAAAAATAATAAAATTCTCGAAATTGTTGTCGCGTTTTGACTATAATAAAGTATTTCACTAATGCACAAAAAATGATGATGCCATGATAGTAGTATAATATAAATGTATAATAAATACGTAAGGTAATCTAAACATAACAAATTGAACGTGCTTTTAAACAAAACAAAGAAATTGAAAGAACTATGATGGGAACCGAGTTGGGTCTCTAATCATTATTTATGGATAATTGGGTACACCTTAATCATTAGGTATTCGATAATAGGACGATTTCGTAATAATCTACTTTGGCGATAGTGTTATTACAATAATAAAATTCTGAACGTGACAAAGACAATAACACACAAAACATTAGTAAATGTATATTACTATCGTCGATGTATAAAGATGATACACCATTGTTAAAATTAAGTTAAATTTGTCGTGTAAAATTGTAGGTACCTATAGGAACTCGTATATCATTCCGTGGATTAATTAGCTTTTACAGTGTAATTCCACACGTCTGCGCTTAGACAATACGCGCGTACGTACACACGATATTTAGGTATCACGAGATACTTTACACAATTACACGTACCTAGTACACAGACATATTATAGCAGTATATAATGCACCGTATAATGTTATATGGCGTGTGCACGACACATTATGATACAATGATACACTCCCGAGTCTCAGATGATAGTACAACGGCGGTGTTTTACTTTACTCTGTTATGAAATACATATTTTAATGTAAGCAGTAAGAGCGGTTTTACGACGGTCGCGATCGAATCCGGCTAATGGATATATTATGATATATCATGTGTATATATTATACATATTGGCTATTTCCTATACGTTCCGCGTGTGTGGTAGTGGGGCAAAAGTGTTTCGTTTTTTCGATGCTTCGGGTTACAGATAATCGATATTATTTACGTTATATTTTGACGATGTAGTCAATATATAGTTAAATCCTGTCACAAGGTACTTCTTATATTGCTTATGTGGAAACTAACAAAAAAAAAAAAAAAAACACCTCGTAATATTCGTTTATGTATAGTATATACTTAGATACTATATTGGCTCAAGACAAATAGGTTCGTACACGTCAAATGATAAAAAATAAAAAATATAAAAATTACACAAAATAATTTAACCGATAATTCGCGCGTTTATTCTCTCAGAATATTTTAACATATTCGTGATTTATTTAAATATTATTTATACTTTTGTCGAGCTCTATAAAATAAAATTAAAACACGCCGTATCAATAATATTCAATGTATACATAAGTAATATCGAAATAACGAAAAATAAAAATCTTTTAAAAAAAAAACAAAAGAAGGAAATTTTTCCCTATAATATATTATACTATAAACTGTTCGTGAGCTTTATCTTTACTGGACACCTTGTAATAAATGATGAAAATAGTGCGTAAGTCGTAATATTTTTATTGAGCACGAGGGTATTTGCATATTCAAGTTGAGATAAATTTTAAAACTCGAACCCGACGTGCTAATGGCATGAATACATGATATATTATACAACCCGGCGTTTTGTAGTGGGATTTCCGGATACCGATTTCCACATTTCCTGTACAACCATAGAGTATAAATATATAGGGGGTGGTCGCGTGACAGATTCCCTAGCTCCCTTCCGTCACGATTTCGTTTATAATATTCTTATGCACATACAGCCTTATACACAGGTATTGTATAATATGTTTTCTTCATTGCATACGAACCGTGACGACCACGACTATTTTGTGTTTTTTTTTTTTTTTACAACCAATTCTTTGCAATATTATTATTATTATCATCGTCGCCATTATTGTGTTATTGTGTACTGCGCTCCAGAAGATCCGGAGACTATGGTTGAGGTACCCGCACCCGAACACTTACCTTCCACATAGAATTAGTATATTAAAGTATTATACTATATACTGAATGAGATTCGGTTGAAATACCTACGACGTAAATACGAAACTAGTTACCCCACAGGACGTTGTCGGTGTAATTACATAATATTATACGCGCATATTGAAATATGCTGCGAGTGAGGAAACTGAAAGAGACGGTTGTTTCGTCGGTGCTGGAGAGGGGTGTTTAAAAACGAAAAAAACAAAACAATAACAAATCCCCCTCCACGCGCAGCAGTTCAAAGTGGCTATAGGTCAATTACGCGCGTTACTATACAGAGTACAATATAATAATAATACTTTGTAGGCCGTTATTCCAAACAAAATATTACGCACGATCCTATTATTCCGCGTTGCCGTGCTACTGATTTTCACTAACCACTATATAGATATATTTTCGTAACTCATCCACGTGGAATTGAATAACGATTTCGAGATTGTGTATTTGTGTGCAACTAATATTATTGGCAATCGTGTAAAAATATTAGGTATTTATGTATCCACACATATTTTAATTATTTACGTTGTAAACATTTCGAAATTCGTATAGTACACTGCAGCGCGTTTGCATTGCAAATATTATGTCATAGTTTTATACATCCTTTTTTTCTTCCTCATATTTATCGGGGCCATATTTCGTTGTCTGGCAACCGTCTATTATTAAATTTGTGTGAGGGGAGTAAAGTGAAAACGTACCTCTCTGTCGTTAACAACCCAGAAGTTAAAATTGTAAATCCCACGCGGAAGTGGAGTTTATCGTACCATATAATATACAGTTCCTAAATTGTCGAAAATATTCTTTTCAGCGTAAAAAAAAACATTTTTTTTTTTTTTATTTATTTTTTTTGTACGGGCTTCGTTTTATTTTTTTTCCGCAATTCATAAAATCGTAAATTATGCAATACTATTGATTTATCGTTTTGACATTTTGGAGCTTTTATCTTTTCATAAATACGAATCATCGTAGACTTCGTGACGTTAAAGAGCATTTGATATGAAAATATGTAAACATATTAATGTAATATGAAATTATAATAGGTAATGGGTATATATTATTGCGTACCTATTTATAACGTATGTATTTAGTTATGTGGATGTACATAATGTCCACAAACGTTTAAATTGTCACTTTTATGGATTTAGATTTGAATATTTTAACAACGAGTTACAATTTCGTGGAATCATAGCAAAACACTTTTTTTAATTCATTTTTCATTTCTGAATTGTTGAATGTTATAGATAGGAATATTAATGCGATTGACTATTGTACATATTTCAGTGCTCCGTGTGTCCAATATAGAAATAATCCAATATACCTACTTATAAATGATAATACTATATTAGTATATTACCATATTATTAAACAGTGGTGTATAAAAAGGAAGATGTGATAGTCACTTTTGGCAGGTTTTTTTTAGAGATTTTATTAAATCATGTTTTTTTTTTAATTAAAAGATTATCTATATAATACTGTTCGTATTCATAAAAAAATGTAATTATTTCATTATAATATATACATAGTGAATAGTGATAATATACGAATTTGATATATAAATATATTATAGGTAGTACAAGTTTTGTAGACAGAATTTTGAATTGCGAGAGGGAAAGAGTGATAATTTATTATATATGAAAGTTTAATTAGGAACTTTCATAAGTTTGGTATGTTGAAGACATGGATATATATAATATTTAAGACTTTAAGACCAACTTTCATATAAATAAAACATTTTAATACAAGGTTACGTCTTTCGTTATACCATTTTTTATAAATACTATTATACTACAGAAAAACTTGCGAATAGCCGAAATTTAGTACACTATTCGGATGAGGTGTCCCGTTTTCAAAGGGAGTGAATTTTTGAAATTCATAAACATTATAATATTATTATTTAATGTTTAAATATTGAAATAATAATTTTAACATGTTAACAATACATATTTATTTAAATGTAAAAAAATATTTTAAAAAATGAATGTACGTATACATTGTAAATACATTTATACACATCAATTATAGGCGCAAAAAACTGACCACCGAACGGAATATAGGTACAACTGGTACAAGGTATATACCTTATACCTTATCTACTATACTGTTATAGCCACGATGAATATGGCTCGTTATTTTTCACATGCCTTGGTCCGTTGAATATAGTTAATGTGCGTAAACTATTTATTATTATAATTTGTAGTTGAATTGTAACATTAATTGTCCGAATTATAATTAAAATCGTTTGTATATAGCCATTTTATTATAGGTAACTTACTATAGGTAGTTACACGTATAAATTATAATCAAGTCTATAGACACTGTGACTGTTAAACCACTAAAAGACAGTCTGGGATGCTGTAATAGCTTAACCCTCTAGGCTCTATGCCTCTACAACGTGTATTCGTGTATAGCACGCCGTGGTATAGAAAAAGTTGGTCTCGTCGTTATATTATTATGTTTTAAACGACTTTCGTCGGTAAACAAATTATGCAGTACCATGTGTAGGTTTTATTTTTAAACTCGTATATTATTATTATTATTGTTGTACGCGTTATGTTTATGTGGAATATCAGCTATTGACTTGCCACAACGGCGAATTATACGAAACGATTTCCTGAAACGATTATCGAAAGGCAAACACTCAAATCGGTTAGTTGCATGGATTAATTATTATACTATATATTGTATACGCTTCACCGGATAAGTGCGAGTACCTACTATACCTAATATTATTATTATTTTATGCTTTGATACTTGTTACATGCCTACCCACTACCTGGATACCCACGTACCAACTAACTTACCAACTTGTATACACTCGTCGAGTGTTGAGTGAAATTCTATATATCTAAGGTACTTATAGAAAAAGCAACAATACAATGTAATGGTTATAAATTGTAATATTATGTTTGCCGTGTTCCGATCAAACGCGGATTACGAAATTGTGCTGGGAATAGGGTTCGCAGAAAAACTTGCATGCACCACATGCACTAACTAGTATATATTTTAATAATAACATTATATTAAACTATTTAGTGTAGGTAATAGGTATATACAGAATACGCGTAAGTACGTATACTACTTAGGTATTAACTGTATTATAATAGTCTGTAATATGAAATGTAAGCGTAGAAAACTGCGTTCAATCCGCTCGATGATGATATTATTATATTATTATATTAATGAAAGGTAATGTTTGAGATCCACAATCAAGTCTATCGTACTCGTGGTTTTGAACCAATGAAAAAATTGGAAAATTGAAAATTTGGTACATAAGAAGTCCTAAAGTTATTCACCTCAAAATCAATTTTACATTTTGCGTTTAAAAAAAGGGCTCACACGAAGATTTGCTGACTGACAAAAAACGAATATTGTTTTATTTGTTTTGGGTTACCATTAGTTATAGTCTATAGAAAGCAAATTAGTTATTAAAATTGGATATTATTTTAGACCTATATTTTATATTTGATACAAACCACCCAATGAATGTGTTATAACTTATAAGTATGTGCATTTTAGATTTAATGGAGATTGAGAAATGGTAAATCCATGAGCTTTTAATTTGTCGTGGGCAATACCATACATGACTTCAAATAGAATTTTAATAATATATTTTAGTTAATTTTTCAACTGTATTCAAATCGATCTTTGAAATGTATTATTATTGTAATAAATTGTTTCCGTGTGACATGTTTTTATTATTTACGAACGACAATAATATTATTATTGATTGTTGTTATTATCATCATGTAAACACACGATAAATAATAATTATGTTTAAGTGAATTTTATCTATCGCTGGAGATGCTCAGATCGTTTTGATTGAATAAAACGTATGAAAAAAATAATTAATCATAATATTTTATATTTAAATTTCATTCACGTGTCACGTGTGCAATTGATGATGAAAGTCTTACGCGGTTGATTTAAATCACTATGTCAATTAGATATCATCGCATATACTTGTGTATATACCTATAATATTTATTATTTTATGATTAAAATCGTCCAACTAAAGTTAAGTTTTTAAGTATATCTTAAGTTTTTTTTGTTTATTGGCTGTTATGCTGACTAGTGACTACTATTTGATGGCGTGAAAAATAATAAAAAAAACATGTACTTCTACCTAGCGCATATCTATAATACTGCTTAAACTGGCTATAAAAAAAGACTGTTAATGCTAAAAATCGAAAAATTATATTTATATTCAGATTTATTCAGATTTCAGAGGCGTATTTATGTCATTAACAAAATTACTGAATACATTTAATGTATAAATCATATTATGGTTGATAGTAATTACATATCTAGTTTTATGAAACGAAAATAGTTATAAGGAAAAAAGCAGTCCATGTATCATGTTTAAGTAAGAAAGTAGTATATTATAATTTGATCAGAACATACTACATTTTTGTGATGCATTTCTGTGTAAACGTCTTTCTGAATTCTCGCTTAGAAATTATTGAAAGTTTTTACAAGTAACTAGTAAGTACAATTTTATATAAAATTGTATCTTTATTTTTTCATATCTATATTCATTGTTCAAGTTCATCCATTAAAATTATTTTTATTTCGTCACATAACCGGAGTGAATTATTTTATTAATATTGGTATATTATGTAGGTAAATACGCAAGCAGTAGATAATGTATTTGATCATACCGTTTTTCAAGGAAATAAATTTAAAATTATATATCCATTTAAATTTATTAACTAAAAGACCTATATACCTATATACCAGATTTTGGTGAAACTTTTAACCTGATGTCATACATCTATTTTAAGTCGATGTTTTATTAAATTCTAGTGATTTGTTCTGCTTATAAAATAATGTAGAATGCATTAATTGTTTTAATTTAAATATTTGATCAAATTTACAATTTTTTAAAAACAAATTTGGAAAAATCTAGTTTTCTTTTTACTACCTGCAATATGAGATAGTAAAATTTTACCGTATTTTTATTTTACTTTATAAATGGTACATTTTTAGATATTTTGTTATTAATATTTTACAGGTACCGCCGAGCTCCGGTTTATTAAACATTCCACAAACGATCAGAAAAACAATAATAAATATCACTATTATAATATTCGTGTTCAGGGAAATATTTTAATCGTGGAGGTTGCTCGTATTTCATAATAGGGATTGCCGGAGGATATATTTCGGGCTCCACGAAACATTCGTCGTTTCGATCACGCAGCATGGTGTTATGCGTTTTTAACGAAAATTCTGGCGAAACAGTCGTAGTGAAAGGGGCGGCGGTGGTGGCTATTAAACGAGATATTCGCCAAACAGTCTGTACTCGGTACAAGACGTGGGTGATGATCGCGACGACAACAACAATAACAACAACAATAATAAAACTATAATAAAAGTAAAATAACGATCATAATACCTATTACCATTATACGACTCTCGGATGACGAGACGCATGCGCGTTAGGGGTGTTTTTATTATTATTATTGTTATTATTATTATTAAAAATGTTTGTTGCTTCGTGTTTTTGGTCTTCTCTCCAGCCAGGCAGCAATGCGATCACGTTGACCTTGGATCGGTGGTGGTGGCAGCGGCGGCATTCGGGTGTGCCAGTCGAGTCTTCTGTGCGTAACCAACCAAATAATATTATTTATATATTTAAGACGCAGTTTTTTTATTTCTCAAACACCAACAACAACACCGTCGCCGCCGCCTCCGCCTCCGTGTGGTTCTTCGTGCGTATATCACCGCAGAAACGTGCGTGTGTTCACGTCGCACGTTTTTAGGGATTACAAAGTTAGTTAATTTTTATTTTTATTATCAAAAATTGCCATTTGTCATGATTTTACGATCGTCGACAAGTCATAACTCAGAAGTACAAAAGGCATAATTTTAAAACCTCTCTTGAAATAGAAAAAAATATGATATACCACAGATGCAAGCGTTTAATTAACGAAATTTTAGTAGATACTATTATTTATTTATTTCTAAAGATACTTTCAGGCCCTTCATAAATGCGACTATTATATATAATATATACTATACCTATACACACACACACGAAGAAATGTTAAGTTATCCAAATTGTATTCTAATACTCCATTAATATGTGAGAATTTATCGTCGCCCGTAAAACTATGTATAAGTTAACGATAAAAGAACGACGACAGTCGATAAAATCTGTTTGAGGTGCATAATGCACAGATCGATGCTATTATTATATTATAATACATGAAAATTGAACAAAGATTTATACTGCAACAAATCGGTACTCGTGTTTGCCTTCCGATTTATTTGTTATTTCCGGTAAACAGTACTATTTGCTACTTAAAGGCAACTTATTTTGGAATATCGAATGTAAAGCGGGTTTGGGATTATTTTTCTGCATAATCTCCCCTATAGCTGTTTAAGACTCATCGGTTATGTACTTAAATACACAACAAAACATAGTTCTTAAAAATATATAACAAAATTTCTCGTTTTATAAATTATATAAGTTTTAAAAAATATTTATAAAATATTTAAATCTTATTGTTAAAAAGTTTGAGTTATTTGATCGTGAGGGTTTCTGAGGATAATCAAACCAGGTTATCACCTCCACATTCTGTAAATACATTTCTGTATACTCTTAATACATTTCTCTATAATAGGTATAGGTCGGGATAATGGTACATACGAAACGAAGTGATATTGATTAAACGAAAAAGTAAGTTCAATAAATACCTAGGCACGGTTATTTTATATGATACTCGGAATATTGGTTCGGTCCATACATTTATAACAAAAGAAATAAAAAAACGCGGTAAACTGGTATTATTCAAAATTTAATTTTCAGGGGTCCTAAAATATTTACAATGTTTATAATATAATTTCGATAAATCACCATCGTCAACAAGTTAAATTTAAATAATACTTAAAACAAAAAAATAATGTTAGCAATCAAAATTAACCAAAAACACAAATAAGTACATACAAAGTAGCAGGCAGGTAAAATAAATATAAAATATAGGTACAATATATAATATAATACAATTTATGATTAATAATAATTATTTAGTATACTTTGCTATTATTATTTAAAAATTGTCCTATTTGAATTTCTTTATTTAAGAAGCTCTCACATTTGTTGTGTAGTTTGTCTTGCAAAGAATTTTTTTTTTTTTTTTGAACTTTTAGGCGGTAAGGTATTGTGTATATTTGATTCAAAACGGGTTCTTAAAGGTATTATTTTCACTCGCAGTCACTCGTGAGTCGTGGTTTCCCATTGATCGTCGGTAAAATGAAATTAAAAATAATTGTTGATATTTTTCTTTTTTTTTTTTGATAAAAGTTTGGGAAACCTTGACTATTGTGGACCGTACTAGTTTTCCGTTTATCATTTTATATTATCCATTCTGTAATTAATAAATATCCGTTTTCCGAAGTCCAGTATACACATTCATTATCTGTACAAAATCGTTTTAGTTTTGCAAGTTGTTTTGACGTCGTTTATCGCCATCAACGTAAAATAAAATTGCATTGATAACCGTTTGCTATTTATTTAGACATTTTTCACATGATAGGATAGGTAATAACACTAATTACATAATTTAGATACTTCGCGTTATTATCAATTCTGAAAAAAAATTGTCAATTCCTATGTGATCCATAATAAAAACTAGAAAATTGTTTACACTCGGTTACTCCTGGTGGCTGTTAGTTGTAAATAAAATACAGTTAATACACATTTTAGTATGTACGTAAATAATTAAATCTTATTACTTATTATTTTATTAATTAATATCAATTTATCATATTAAAATCTTCAAAAAATATATCAAGAAAATTATTTATTGTTTAGGAAGAGAGAGAGTTTTAGATAGAGTACTCTTTTAATCCACAACGTCTATTATACGATGTCGAAATAAAGTTAATACGTTAAATAATAATGATGGCTATATTATTATTAATCAGTGAACACTATAATATAATAATGATATTATAATCAATGATTTTGTTTGTAAAATAAATAAAAACAAATATTCTGTGGGTTTTGGAGGCCCATCTATACCCCTCACCGGCCCCACTTCGAAATGTGTTTCGGTCTTAGACTTGTAAAAAATTGTATTTATAACAAAATATATTTTTATGATGGGTGTACTTACGAGTTTACGATAGGAGTAATTACCTGATAACACAAACATAAGATGTATCAGGTAAATAAGTAAACTACCTATTAAATATTATTTTTAATACCTTTGAATTTAATTTTAATAGAATGTTTAATAACAAACTACCTAATATTTAGTTAAAAAATTATTTTTAAGAATAAAACTTTAATATTACTACCTAACCTTATTCTTTATTTTCACTGTAATTTTTTTAGTTGTATAGTGTACATATAATATTCATTTATTTTTCAATTGTCATTTTTTTTAAATGTAATTTATGCGATTTGTCGATGTCGACCTCCTGGGTTTCTCTACTCTCGAGTATGTTTCCATGGTATCGTCGGTGGTACTGTAGATACTGTTGACAGTTGTATACATTTATGGTGTTAATACTAGGCTCAATGATATAAAAATGTATTGATTGAACTTAAATGAATCGCATTCATTAATAGAAACTAAGTCTATCGAAGAGCAAAGGGGTCAATAATTATGTTTTCTACATTACGGCACTCACTTTTATTGTGTTTTCCATCGTGTATCAGTATCATAATCATATTATTTATAATTTTATGTACAGTCATTGCTATGTACACTGGAAAGGATGTATGTGTATAATACTTGTATAACGTATATATATATATATAACAAATACCCATAGGTTAAACTGCAGTAGTTTAAAATTTCTCCAATTCTTTTCTCCGTCTTTCTTTTTTCTATACAATATACTTGGATTTGTACGTGTTAATTAATAAATTAATTATTTTTCTTGTATCAATAAATTACTTTAAATTTGCATTACTAAATATAATTATCTATATGCTTTACCTATATATTAACAAAATATATTATATTACACTCAAAACTCCTTAAACGTTATTTTTTCAGATTTCTTTATATTGTATACCTATTCATTATTTATTGTATCCAATGTCCATACTATAAAGTATAATAATTATAACCTTATACTATACAACAGCGTTTCTAAAAAGTATCTCTCTAATTATCTCTGTATTAAAACAATATACCTGATTGCGGGCTTTTTAACAGTAATCTATAGAATATACATGTGTTTCAAATTTAAATTTAAATTTTCTTGTCTGTTGAAAAAACAGCATTTAAATATATATTGATGTGATATGGTGTCATACAGAGATAGATACTTGGACAGGTACAGGACTTTTGAGACATATTTTATAGTTTTAAAACTTCGCTGACTTCATGTTACCTATTTGTCTATAGTCTAAAACCAACGAAAAGCGAAAAATCAGATTTTAAAACGAATAAACAATAATTTTTATTTAAACAGATTAGAGATCTATATAAACATTATTGTATGTACATTTTTTCAGTTTTAAATGGGGTTTTTTAAATGTTTAATTTTTAATTTATGTATATATTTCAATATTTACCTATATATCATCTGATTTGATAAATTGTAGCTTTATAGCAGCATTTATGTAGACATATGGTTTTTTAATATTTTAATGTTAAGAGAATATAATGATGTGTCTTAATGATATTTTACAGTATAATTACAAATGACAATAGACAATAATTAATATATTCTGTATGAATTTCTATTATATATATATTGTATACACGTTCATCGCAAGGCACTGTTAAAACTTAAAAACATTAAATCTTTCTTTCTACGATTCGTGACTGTGGTATGTTATGTGCATTTTATGTATATGCAGTGAATTTTTGTGAAGTTTCGTTTGAAATATTATAACATAGTCGATAGATTCATATTATGTTAAGTGTCAAAATGGAAATATTATTTTCGAAAACGCGGGGATATACGAATTACGATGACTGAGGGGTATTTATTATAATATTATTTTATACTTCGTAATAGAATATTGGGGTAAATAATCTAATTGTGCATAATTGGGATAAATAAAAAAATTATCACATGGTTATTTAATAATTAATTGTATTATGACTTAAATTTATTAGATTTTGCACTCGGGGGAGAATTTTTGCGCAGATATGAGTTAAAAATAAAAATTCGTTTGATATATATAATTTACATTTTTTGGGTCCATGCCCGTAGCAATTAAAACGTCCATTGTGTATTATAATTTATTTTCTATTGAAAATAAAATTAAAAAAAGAAGTGTATCTAACTATAGCTCATCGTCTCGAACCTGAAAACGTTTTGCGGTTTATACACCGCGTCTAAATACAATATATTATTATATAGGTATAGTGCTTTCGTATATATATAATATATATATTATATTTATACATATATAATACTATTTTTATACATTACCTGTCCCAAGTGTAATTTTTAATTAACAATTAGCGATTGTTGTACCTATAAACATTTTAAACTGCATTACATAATTATTTGCATGACTCACTCGGCCTATTGCCGAGTTCATAACAAACCGAAACTGCAGATGCAATCGCAACCGGTTTTGATTAAACGTGCAATTTTTTTAACGACATCCAATTCGTGAGTAATTTACTAAACACGTTTGTGACAATTATAACAATTAATTTATTTTATTTCCACAACTCATTTACTACTGATTAGGTTTAGGTACCTATCCCAGAAAATAACATTCAAATAATAATTCCAATATTTAAAATTGGTGAAAAATTAAAATCGACATTTATATAATGTACGCATATTGCATATAAAGACATATTTTAGTATACTTATTATTTACTATACTTAATATATAATCATTAAGGTGAATATAATAATAATTATTGTTTAGCTATACAGTTGCGACACAAAAGTACTATTATTAAAAAGTTATAAATTATGATATTCAAAACAATAAGGTTATTTGGTGTGGTGGTGGGTGAAACAAATTTGAACGCCGTTAAATTGGTAATATAAATTCGCACTACTGAATATAGTGTAATGATGGTACTATTGGTATTATAATCGGAACAGAAAAATCTTGCAATATATATATGTGTGTGTGTGTGTGTGTGTTATAATATTATCTATTATTATTTGTATATACCATGTTATTTAATGCAAATAGTTCACGAGGTTTAAGTCTTGAGGTCGTAGGTACAATGATCAATGATCATATTTTAATATTCTCATGATTTGAGCAGCGTACAACTATCATAAACTAGATAAATTAATTAATATAATTAATATAATAATTAACACTCATCGCGTGGTATTCAATGGTGACAAATAATCACAGTGTTATAAAGAGATGATTGTAAATTAAATGGATCCTTTGATATGAATTCCACGCCGTAAAATTATTTCAATATTATGCACGACGTATCTAGTATCTATATATCTATAATATACTTGCTGAGTGCGGAGCCGCTGCACCTAAGCACCTGAACACATGATATCATATAGTGAAATATCATAAAAAATATTATACGACGCATAAAATACGTGCATTAGGTGCCAGGTACCACAATTTTATATAGCTGCGGTTAGTGTGGTTATAACTATTTATAATATGTATGTATTTAATATAATAATCTATTAATGTAATTTTATAAAAATAACAGCACGCGTTAATGGAAATCTAAGTGATTTCTAATCGACAACTATATATATTATTTATTTATTATAAATATGTATAATTTCCATACCATTATAAACGAATTTAATAGACAATTATTGTACTCAACGAGCAGATGCTACTATATTATATTGTTATTAGATCTGAATTGTTTATATTCTATACTACTACTACTACTACTACTATTATTATTATTATTTATTAGTACTCTATAATAATATGTAATATATTATTCTATATTAGGATTTTGTTTATATTTAGTTTTTTATTGAAATTTTTTTTTAACAATGATCAATTTCAATCGGTTCGTTTAGACTGTAATATATAATGCAAATGTATTGATGTGATGTAAGTAAGTTTTCGAATAATGTTGAATTTTTAAACAAAAAATGCTTTTTTCAAAGCTATATGTACGTATAAATTTCTTTATACGTCTTAAAATGTATTATGCTTTTATGTTCTATATTCTATCAAAAACTAAATATAAGAAAGAAATATGAATGGATAAGGGAATATAATTTAAGTTGGTGTATTTATACTAGTATACTATAAAAGTATAGTCAGTACTCAGTATGCACCTCTTCTGGCCCCCTCACCAGTGAACGTCAATCGCTGTCTCGTCAATTTTACGTCTATCATGCTGTTGGGCTCGTACATAGTATATAGGTTTGTCCATTGCATTAAAGAGTATACGCACTGTAAAACCGAGTACCGAGACGAGAAATATGCGAATTGCACGCGTTGCGTATACCGTATACCTATAACGGCTATAACTTATAGATTTTGAAAAAATTATTTATAAATTATAATACAATACCTACGCGTTTTTTCTACCTATTCGATGACCGTGAGTAGCTGGTGTTTTTCTTTGTCAAAATTAATGAAATTAAATCATGTATAATATTTTGTCGACTAAGTTTTTTTTCCGTAAATTTGTTATCGTGGGTTCACGTTTTATCTCTAGCACGCGTTTATATGTGTAGTAAATTAGTTAAATATATAACATTAACCGTAGCCGTCTGAATAATATAAAGTCTCGGATATACATTTGCAGTACACAAAAAAACACGACCTCGACTGGTTTGGCCTTTTACTTTGACGTGCGCATTTAGTACAACATTAAATAATAAATATATATTGTAATATATATTTAGTATAATGCACAAAAGTCTGCTGACAAACACACTTTATTTCATATAATACCTTCGTATCGTAGAAAATATTTTTAGGTACAACTCCGTGATTTGGTGCACGTATAACGATTTCGAAACGGAATATTTCTGGGAGATAACACAAATCGAACGATAATAATATTATATATATTTTACTTCCTTAGACTTAAACCAAAATGGCCAAAACACCTCGCTGAACGTCATGTAGGTTAAAGCGATTATAAATGATTAAATACATAATTATCACCATGAGTATTTAATACATTGCATGTAAGCCACAAGGTGATACATTTAAGTGTATTCATTATTTTGAAAAGTTTTAGTATTTTTTTTTTGTTCTAAGTCATTTTATGTAATTTCGAAACAACAGTTTTTAAAAGTATTAAAATTTTTACAACTTTGTATCATATATAGTAATTAATTAGTTAGAACTTAGAATATGAAATTAAAAAAAATTAAATACAATTAAAAAAAATAGTAAAACTATAATTATTTAACAGAAATAAAAAATATTTTATAAAAAGATGGTATTTTTCAAAATAATAATAAATGCATCGATTACCTTGTATATTAGGTAAGATTTATAGGTAAAAAATGTTTCTAAAACAATTGATCCAAAAGTGACATTGGACTTTCTCGTGCCACTGAGCCATTGCATGGATATGATATAAATATTAATTATACTATACATTATTCATGTGCAAAATGTCGTGCAGTTTTCGGTATTTCGATTATATAGTATTCTATATGAGAGGCGTGCTGCAGTGTATTGTTGTTTTTGTCGAATGTAAAACATATTATTCTTACATTTTTTATTTACAATACAACTAAAATAATGATAATATAATATCGGCTATGGGTACATCTGTACATTAGTATTATCATTATATTATTATATTAACAATTGTTTACAGACATGTTATTCGATGTCCGCAGTGTACTTGTAGCGTGTGTGGTTGCGAAGGTCTTGAATATATACAATTTAGATGACACCAGCGACCAGCGTTTGTAAGCATCATGATGGTAGAAGTTTTAGTTTTTGTAGTTTGTTTGTACCCGCATAGATGAAGATGAACGGAAATAAGTGTTATGTTATAAACCTAGTAAACATTATGATCATTATGTTTATTACGCGAATCCAAGTTATTTATCGTGTACACGACGTATGCTCATTACAATATTTGCGTCCTACGCGTCGTATAGGTGGAACTCGTAGCCAAATATAAAATGTTTTCAGATCGTATATTATGTTAGCTATTCGTCTACAGAGAGGGCGACTTAAGCTCCAGTTCACACTCGTCTATTTGATACATCTGTATCTATAGACTATCTGTATCTATAGATACGGAGTGTTCGATTTTATACGATGACGTGGAACTTCGATAATTTTTTTATAAATGTAGGTTTACGTAACGCAGCAGCTATTACGATCGGAATAATAATAACAAAAATCGACGAACGAAACGAAGACGATGAGTCGGTTTCGGACATGTCTTGTTTCTTGTACATAATATTATACACTTTATACGTATATACTCCGTACATATAATTATATACGTCTCGGTCGCCATCACGATGTATATATAATATATATATACACAAAAAATACGCAAAAAGAAATACCATGCAGTGGCACAGTGCTCCCGTATATATACGCGTATTATACCTATATACCCATGTGCGTGTAGTACACTCGGAACGAAGGGGAAATAAACGAATCTCGTTCAATGTCAAGGACGCGGCCATATTGTGTACTGCGTACCTCCGTGCGGATGGACACGCATCGATCGGGCGGCGGCGGCGTTTTTGCGCGGGACGTGCCGAGCGGGGTTTTTGCGTAGTAGCCCGAGCTCAGCGGCGGCGGCGATGAGCCCGCCGCCGCAAACCACACGAGTCCGTCGTGCGCGGTTTATTATAATAATACTCTTATAGTAATATATTATATATATATATATTATAATTAATTATAATTTATTATTTAGGTATACGGTACGGTGGACGCGGAAAAATATGTACGAAAAACTCGCGTTCATACGTTAAGCTACAGTTGCTGCACCATCGACGTGGCAAACGTTGTAATAATATTATAATATAATATTGAATATTACAGATATAATATTATAATGTGCATAATCATTGCAATTTAAATATTATAATATTGTAGTTTCGATCGTTTAGCCAGCGCGCGACGTGTTCGCTTCGCGCACGTTTTTAAAGGTATTTTTTCGTTTGGGCAGGGTACTTATAAATATATATATATATATATATATATTATGAATTGTTGTGAGGCGTAGAGATGAAAACGGCGTGAAAACGATTTCTGCAATGCAGACTCATCACCACCTCAGCAGTATTACAGTATAATGTATAAAGGATTTTCAGTTATTTGATACATAAAAAAAATTGATTCCCCTCGAAATTGCACGTGTAATGTACGCGTAATATCTGCTCAGATGTACGTTTTCTGCGTATTATATTATTATTAAAAGTAAAGCTTTTTCGGTGCGTTTGGCGTGTTCCACGGTTTTCTTTGCTAGGTATAAGCGTTTGTATAAATTTAATTCGATTTATTTACTTTTTTTTTTTAATTACAGTCTATTTATAATACCAATTGGCAATTGGCAACGCGAGCTGTGATGTATAAAATATATATTATAATTTATAATGTTTTTATTATTAAAAAAATAATACATCAATAATAAATAAATATAATTAGGGTCTATAGTATTTTTAGTTATTCGAGAGTGCAGGAATAGAAATGTTTACCATGTAAACAACTAAACATATATAGACATCTAAACTATTTAGTATGTATTCCTGCTCCTGCATCGCGTGTTAGGAAATTATGAAGGTTTATTTGAATTAGTAACAAGTTTCGACGTTACACTTATTTATAATTTATAATGATTAAAACGCATTAGTAGTGGTTTTTCATGCCTCTTGATTTTGTTATGATTTAATCATTTTTAAAACTCAAATCATCGACTATCGAGTATCGTAAGTCATAACAACTATTCATGAGCCAGTGCGAATATCGTTATGCTACACTGTCTATTCATCAGTCGCCCGTGGCGTATTGTATATTCTGTCACGGAAATAACATAACCAATGTTTAAATCAAAATCAAGCGCGGCAAATAGTGCGACGCGAAAATTTTACCAACTGATTTTGTTGTACAAAAATCATTATAATGTATCGAAACGTTGACGATTTCAATTTTGTTTCGGTATACCGAAAGTCATGGTTTCGAACTATCCTGAATCTGATACTTTCTTCTGTGTAATATACTATATAATAAATTAATGAATAGAAATATACACCATCTAAGTAAAATTAGTTGGAAGAGCTATCGCTTGAACTATTCGCCTTATTCACTCGTAATATTATATTACATGTCAGGATAAACTAATTGAATCGGCATAAGCCATATTATCACCTGTCCTATATTTAGATACACATTGCGTGATAGACAATTATCGAATGTCGCGTTTCGTAATGATAAACGCGATAAGTAATAAAAATGTGTAAGGCTGCAGTGAATAATAAAACCGAAGTATGCGTTTTCGAGAATAAATTGTACCATAATCTTCGGACGCGATAATGTCTAGTCGGTTGTAAAAAATAATGCATGCACGCAATGGTTAAAATCGTTAATGTCTCGTCGTTTGTACTTTTTATAATTATTTTAATATATAATACCGTGAAAGTACAAGTAAAAAAAAAAATAATATTAATATGCATTAGTCGGCCAAAATAAAATCGCGATAAACGGACGAGATTCAAGAAAGAAATCATTGAACTGCGCTATGAGTATTGAAGTTATACGACGACGTAAAAACGAAAATGAAAATATAAAATTTAATTTCAATGACTAAAATATTTAAGTAAGGGAAGTAATTTTTCGAAAGGTTTCCTTTCTATTTATTTGAAAACTATTGTAAAGGTATATATTATATCCATAGTAAATGTGTACAGCTGTAATCTCACAAATGGAATCGAATTTAAACGTAGAATTGTACTATAAAGTATATATTTGTGGACTTTTATAGCAAAGTTTATAAGCATTGCGTTTATAGCGATGAGTTTTGTCAAAGTTTATACTTTTATTGTTGTGAGAATGTATAACTTTATTCGCATTAGTTTTAAAAATAAAAATTCATCGAAAAGACTTGAAATCAAATAAAAAATAATTTTGAAGTCGTTTATAAACACAACAAGAATTTTTGTCCATGTTTTCGACAGTTACGTTACGAAAATATTTATTGCTTTACTGTACCCGTGTAAATACTAATGTAAATTATTATTACTTTGCACAATTATACTAATAAAGCTAATAAAGTAATAACATAAATACATAATAATACCACGTTAGTACTTAAATTAAATGGTTCATAACAATTATTTCCTGTGGCGCGATATATTTAAAGCGACCGCGACCATGAAAACGAGGAATACAATCTAGGCAACTTACTTACACTTCTGAATGTGCAATGGACAGATAATTATACAATACAAAGAGCATTTCTATAAGTACACTTGTCACTTAAATTCGATTTCTTTCAATGCGTTTAACAATACATAAAAAAATAGATTAAACACAAAGTCATACACTGCAATTTACAGATGCCAAAGTTTTCAACGATACATTTTTTATTTGCGGATGTTGTGTAACGAAAGTGTATACTTCGATCATTAATTTGTTTTTCTTTTACAATCGTGCATATATATATATATATATATATATAGACCGCCCACACGTTTTTTTTTCCGATACTCGACGAAAGCAATGATCTTAACGAAATAAAAATAAAAAAATACTCATTTTTTAAATTACATTAATTAACGAGATTCCCTTTTATTTTCAATTTCAAGGGCACGCATACGTCTATAAGAACTGTATTATTCCATTTGTCAACAATAAACAAAACTAAGTGGCGTGACACGGAACAGTGCTTCGTGCGTATTGCGTATATAATATACATATTATAGTCTTAGTGCGTGTGCGTGTGCGATGAGCCGATCGATATTCTGCGACTTCCAGGCGAGTTTCGGAAACAAAACCGTCTGCTGTACGAGTTTTACAAACTAAATTCGCTTAATGCGTAGTAAAAAATATATAAACTATACAAATTTTTTTATTTTTTATTTTTCCTTCCAGCAAGTTCCCAGACAGGGTTTCACATTTTCGTTATTAAATTTCTATCAAATTTTGTTATAATATCTTTGAATAATTTCAAGAAACATTAAAGTATACACAAAGCAATAATAAGCGGTGGTGTAAAATTGTTGTTCAATAGTTCGAGTGCAGCTTTTTCAAACTTTTTGCATAAAATAGTAATAGTAATAACTTATGAAACGTCTCTATAGTTTATTTTCTTTTTGAACAGGTGGTAGTAGCATTTCTTGTGTGTTTCATTGTTTTACGAAATTTTCTTTCGTTTAGGCTACACCGCAGCACCTTTAATATAGTAATATGTGAGTTAGTAGTTATCTATAATATGGTTTGCTAGAACAATTTAAAAGAAACGATATAACAAAACAAATTATTATCTATCCGACAAGATGTAAAACAGTGTTCTCTTGTTCTATACGTATATCTACGTACATTGTAATAGTAATCATTCGGCGTGTACGCGCAGCAGCCTGCAGTGTTCGACGTTGCAGTTTGACGATCGGACTATTATCTTGGAGGTACCCATAGGTAATACTATATAATATAATATATTTACATGTGTGTATATAATACGGAGTGGGCCACGGGGTTTGCCGGTTTTCTGCGACGTTCGTCTCATTTGTATACATAACTCGTTTAGTCGCGTACACCGAGCGCACGATATATTATATCGTGTGATATTGTATTATATTATATTATATATAGTTGTAAACGCGTGTACTGGAAAATATACCGTTGTCCACACCCTGTATGGACGATGTGCGAATAGTAAAGGCGGCGCGTATACCTTATACGACGAAGGTCACCTTCGTGCTCGATTACAATAGGTTCGCGTGCGTACATGCATGTAGTATATGAAATATGTATATATATATATATAGTGACACGCACTATACAGCGCGCGCGCTTGTAAAACGTGTGTATTATAAGTTTTATATTAACGTAAGCGAGTTTGTCATAGGCGGGCAGGTACGTTGGTTTTGGCGAGCTGCGATACGCAACATAAACAGTTGCAATTTTATACGGCTGCAGCGTGCGTGACGTATGTGATAGAGCTCGAAATGGACGAAAAGTCCGTCGGTGGTCCCGGGCTTGTGTGAGTTTCGGGTGGCGGAGAGGGAGGGACAGGAAAAAAAATCCGTCTCCCCGCGCGGTCGAAAAATTTGGACCGATGTCAAAAAAACACGTTTTCTCGGGCGTCACGGCGTCAGTATATATCATCGCGTGTGTGCATATATATTTATTGTATTACAATAATCACGCCCACTCCCGTGCCTCTTATATAACAGCGGCCGAAAGCACACCGCGGAAATAGTCGCAGCTGCGCAGAGGTCAACTACAATTTCATCGTATCGCGGCGAGCGACCGACGTGGACGTACAAAGACATCTCGACATTATGGTGTGGGGACGCTTCTGAGAGATGATTATACCAATATTTTTCACTTTTCTAAAAGTTTGGGATCGAGCATTGACATTAGTACGATGTAATAGGGTGGATGACGACATCTTGATACGTACTGTTGATTTTGCACCGGACCGATACGTTCGGGGAAAACATTAGATTCTAGCGAAGGGGCCCGCAAAAATGGTACCAATTGAGCCCAATGTAGCAGGTCCGTCGACGATCAATATTATAATATTGTATTCGTTTATTTATTATTATAATCGCTTTTTGTTATTGTTGTTGTGCACAGATCGAGAGTACGCCGAGAGCAGGCAACACAACCGACATTGACGTATAAGGTCAGTGTCGTAAGATACTCGTCAGGAGAGCAGTTAAAAATAATATATTTTTTTTAGGCTCGTCACATGATCGTTCAACATAAAAAGGTGTTATAGCCAAGGAGGTCAAGGGGGCGGCAATCGTCTCGAAAATTCAAGACAATTTAAAAACGCTCTTATCGTGTTCTATATTACGTTACACGTAACCGTGTATTGAAATTTGTAACTTATATATGAAAGTTGGGCTGCAAAATGTTAAATTGTTAAATATACTATACTCGTTGCATCAGTGTATATATCATCTATTTACACAACTTATATGGGATCCTTCTATTAGAATACGGCCAATACGAGCACGATATATAATAGTATAACACGGTTCCTGGAATCAATCGAAGGTGATCGACAAAATAAATGACAATGATTTTCGTTGGTTACACTAAGTTCCTATACACGATGCAGTCTTCGAAACACCGACTACGCGCTGAGCGAATAAACAGGAACCAATAACCTGCTGCTAGAACAGCGATAAATTTGAAAAATATATCGATGTGTGTGTGTGCGAACGTGTAAAAGAGTACTTATAATGAAACATTGAAATAACAGATTGTTATTATTATTATTAATTGTTATTATTTCCGTGGGTCTGTGACGATTATAATGACGATATTATAGCCCGCACGCGTAAACAGTCGTCGTCAAGGACTCGCAGGACACTATGGGAGACTAGGTACGTTATGATATATCGTCGTATACAGTACAAACGCAGCTGCTAAATAAAATGCATAAAATACGGCAATGGCCGACGCGAAGACGTGTATAATAGGTACCTACCAAACCTCGTGCAACGTTTCGGTGGCGTATCTTATTATGTTTTGTATAATTGATATTGTCGTAATTCGATTGATATTGTCGGTTATCGCTTTTGTCGCGCATTCTACTCGGTTTGCGATTGCGGCCCGAGGAAACGCGGTTTGAAATCTTGCCAGATCGTTTTTATAATATACGTGATCCGACGCACGTATATCCTATATAGTTGTAGGAGGTGAATACGCGCGCGCGAATCGGCCATGGACGTTCTTTAGTTCCCCCGGAGAGATGACGACCATGTTCTTGTTTATGTGCTCATGAAGTATAGGTGTATAATCGTTTCTGTAACAAGCAACTGTAACAGCATGAGTGTGAGCGTATTATATGTGAGAAGGGATGTGTGGTTAGATCTCTACGCGGTCAATTTTTTTTCAAAGAGACATTTTTTTTTTTATAAAATAATACTGTTATGTGCTGATTATACTTCATATTCGTAAAAATGAAGTATTTATTTCATTATAATATAACATATATTATGTACTTCACATCTCATTTAATACATACATATAGCAATTACAGGTAGGTATATGAAATCGATATACATAGCAGCGTTGATTATATATACTAGTATTGTGTAATCAATGGTAGTGGGTACCTTTGGGCTCTGGTACTTAACTCGCTATAGTACAACTGAATTAGTGACAATTATCTCACTGCTGAAATGTGATAACGGCCTATGGGTAAATAGGTATATCTGAATTGGGTACTAAAAATTAAAAAGTATTATAGGTATTTTACATTTATATTAAGGCTGTATTTCTAGAGGAGGCAAAAGGAGACATGTCCGTAAAATTGGAACTTTGCTAGTAGCTAGTAGGACTTCTGCCGTCTTCGGGGGAGGTTCCAAAAATTGGCACCAGCTGTAACGCACTGTCTGAGTCTAACTATTAAAAAAATTATGTCAATTTATTTAAACAAAGTTGCCTTGATATTGATAGTACCTCTGTGCCCTCTGTCGTTTCATTAGGTTTATCGTATATGACATTTAGAATTTGTGGTCTGCAATAAACGATCTTTTTTAGTTTTTTATCCCATTGTTAGTGATTTATATTTGTATACCCTTAAATAGTACTCAATTTTCGTACAGAGTGTTTCGGTGATGTATTGAGTCGAATATATATCAACTTATAGTCTTATCATATTATTTGTGTAGTTAAGTACAAATAAGCATCATTAGTCCATAATATTATCCATAGGTACTAGTGTACTACGATTTTACTTGAATCCTATTAAATCCCTTTATAAAATCTATTTGAATGTCTATAGTCACACACATCAAATAATCCAATCAATTTACAATAATTATTTACTTAAATTGTATTCTATGCACAATTACGAGTAGGTATTTACATGTTGCTTGATGCATTTATATTATTTTATGTGATTTATTAAGTCTTATATTACGTTTTAGTTATTATACATACGATACAATTAATAATGTAATCAATTACTTTATGGTAGAAATCAAAACCATAATGAAAAATATAATTTTTTTTTTGTAAAATATATACCTATATAATTTTTTTTATTATGTTACTGCCTTTATTAATAGTTTTGAAAAGATGAGAGAATTTTTTTTAAAACAACGATGTGTTTATTTAACACGTACATATTTTTTTGTATGAGTGACAAATGATTGTGGGTCAAAGACCGTTTAATACTTTAGTGTATTTTCGCGGCGTTTATTTTCATGTTAACATCAAATGCCGTTCAGATCATCTTAAAACTAGGGTATCATGTTCTATATTTTCTGTAGGGAAACAATAACAATTTAAGGGAAATCCCACACCTTGAAATTCAAGCCTAAGTGATTTAAGTGAGAAAATTCCCAGTTACGTAGCCGTAAAGCATAATGTGCCGGGTGCCAACTTGATGGACATAAAAAGAACTGATGACCTGGACGGATGAATACGGAGGGAGAGGTGACTTTTTTTTTTTTTAAATTTTCGTTGATGTAATCTTTCCATAACAACAATGATTTATTTCTTATGAATTAGGTATATAATATTTCTGTATTTCGAAATTTATTACAATAATTTATAATACAATATTATTATAAATGCCTTAATCGTATTAATATTAATCATCGAATTGATCGCTATAACTTATGATAGTATAATATATTAAAAAATTTACATTTAGGATCATTTTACTACAAAAATTGTTTTTTAAATAGTTATATACCATTTATTCAAAGGTGAAGCTGAGTATTTTATAGGGGGTACTATGATAATGTGCTTTATATATTTATCAAACACACAAATATTTTAGTAGAAAAATATAATGTTTTAATGCACCAAAAATAAAGATTAACACGGTTCAGGGAGGAGGGAATATTATAAGGGTATTCTACTTTTCCGCAAAATTGATATTTCCATTTATCGGCAGTAAAGTAACATTTATTTCCTTTTCCTCCATGACAAATTCCAATTTTTGGATTTTCATAACTTTTTATTGAAAAAAAAAAATATAAGTGATGCTCTAAATATTTTTTAGATGTAATCTTCTATGAGAGTAAATTGGTAAATAATAATAAACTTAATGATAATAAGTTTCATAATCTAAACAAATATGAAATATTTTGTGTTATTACAATTAATTGACTATAATCATATTTTTGGTAAAATTTGTATCATCTTGAACTTGATATACTTTATATTTTTCACTCCCTATCAGTTTACACTTAAGATTGTTGTCTGATAGGTTTTAAGTTAAAATAAACAATGTTTAACACCACTTTGAACGTTTAAGTATTAACAATACTTTGTAATACTTACAAAATGGCATTACAGAGAATATGCCATGAATGGAAAACAGTTATAATAATAAATGGCAAATGAGGAAAGAGTTATTTTTTAAATTTCTAATTTCTTAGTAAATGCAAGAACTCTGTAGAGGTTTATGAAATGAAAAATAAAATAAAATTTTTTGTATACAATTAAATTATTATAATTTATTAAGTGCTCATAATAATTTAACAATAAACAGTATATTAAACAATTAAAAAAATAATACTGTGATGTTAACATTTAAATTTAAGTATAAAAATTTAAAATGAATAAAAAAAAACTGATACAACTTGTAATTTTCAACATTTATTTTTTAGTATATTTATGAACCATGCCACCATATCTAACTATGAAAGCGTTTATGTCAAACTTTTTCTTGCATCCTGCATAGTTCATATACCTAATTTTCCCAAAAATGTCTCGTTCTCTCCACCCTTGATCATGAATACCACATATTGACCACATACATCCAACAAACCCATTTGGGTCGCGACCATCCATGCTATACTTGTCATTGAGATAAATTGCATCGGCTAATGCTCTTTCTGGAGTATCAGTCCATTCAAGTATTTTTTTTGCCCAGTACATGCGTAGGAAACCGTGCATTTTGCCTTCCTTTACTAACTGTATTTGAGCAGAATTCCACAGATCATCATGCGTGCGTGACTTCTCCAACTCTTCTCTGGTGTACACAAACATTCTTTTATCTTTTCTAAACAAATAAAATACATTTATTATGATTTAAGATAGAAAGCTGTGTTATGCAAAAGATAAAAATTACCTATGATCATTTAAGGTGGTTTGAGCCCAATTTGGTGCACCATCAATCTTATCATACTTTGGGTTGTAGAAACAAAAATTGTCAGAGAGTTCTCGTCGAACAATCGCTTCTTCCCTATAAGCTGCCACACTTTCTGGGTACTGTTTTGTTAATTTACTAACTTCTAAGATACATCTTTGAGCTGATATCTGACCTGAATATTATAAATGTGTTAACTAAAATAAAATATTTAACATTATAATGAGATGCTAAAACATCTCTTTGTAAAAAATCAGTTGGTCAAAAATTTGTTGATTATCTAGGTCCTATATATTACAATTCTATGCCTTTCTCTATAAAGAAGAATGTTAATATTAATTACAAATATTATAACGCTAAAAAATTAATTAATGATTGGCTACATGTATCTTTAAATGTAACTTAGGTTAACCTTATTGTATTATATTTTATTTATCTCTTTTTGTATTGTATAATTACGCAATAATAGTGTTTTAGTTTTCCTTTTTAGTTTTTAAGCATAATATGTATCAATTTATAACTCTCTATCTTCGCCACAAGCCTAGCTTACAGAAGATAGATAATTCAAATGTACAATTAATGTAAAACTGTATATTTGTTTATTTAAATAAAAAAAAAAAAAAAAAATTATGTGTCTATTTTTACCAAAATGCAACCAAGGTGACAATTTGCTAAGACCATCTTTGACTGGATTGTTTCGATCTGTAGAATATTTTGGCAATCTCTTTTTCAGAAAATTTTCTAATTCACTCATACCAGCTTTGAAACCAGCAGTCAGACCTGGCACGGATACAACGCTGCGGTCTACTTCTAGGGTTTTATCAGCTTCATCCCAATTTGTTGGCTAATAAGTATTAAATTGAAAACATAAAATAAGTTATTTTATTTAAAATAGGTATTTTAATCTTATCAATTATATTACATACCTGAGCTTTAAATTTACTGTTAAATGGATGTTTGATCACTGGTGGGAATTCTGTTAAAAACTCTGGTAATTTGTTATTGATTTTGTTTCGTATTGTTCTTGCAGCATATTCTTGTTTGTCAGATGCCACCCAACAAGGAACAATGTTATGAGCATCTACCTGTATTACTGGCACTTCAGATCCAATACGATCAGCTAATTGTTTAGTCCATGACATATGTTCTCGTACAGGCATGAAATCTACAACAATTGCACCCAGTTTGTGTTTCTTTACAAAATCTGGTAGTACGTCAGCTGCACAACCAATTAAGAAATGAAATTGAATATTTAATTCTTTACACCCAGTTTCTAATTCTTCCAAGCCTATTAAAAAAAATAAAAAATTAATACATGATATTATAATGTTCCGATTTTTCGTTACAGAAACAATATAGTTATAACTTATAACATTATTAAAAGTATAACTACAACTTGACTATTATAATTTCATAATTTATTGATAAGTTTAGTGAATTCAGTTAATTATTTAGAGTGTAATGCCATATTTTTTACAAAGAAAGTGAAAACTCTTTATAATGGTTGGTTTTCTTTATAACTCATAATTAGTAAGTTAATTTACTAAAACAAAATAGCAGTAACTCTCAATAATGAAATAATGTTTTTTTAATTTTACATTTATTAATATAATTTATATGTTATTGGTATAAATGCCAAAATTTCTAAGAACAACATTCTTTTATTTGGTAATTGTCGATATCATATATTATTTTATTATTGACATAATTTCTGACATTAAATACACTATAGAAATATTGCATTAACATTCACTTGGTGAACATGGCAAAAGAAAAACATTGTGCGTAGATTATGACATTAATACATGTAATAGAAAATAGTAATTTATTTTTTATCTATTATTATATTAGCTAAATTTTTAGGTATAATTAGGGTAGGGTGAGTATAATAAAAATAATTTTAATTTTAAACATTAGAAATTAGTTTGTTTTGTATCCAAATAAAATATAGTCATTGTCTTACCTTGAAATATGTGTTTATAATGTCGTAAGCTACAGTTCAAGAATTGTTTTAGCCTACAAAATGTTATATGTAATGAAACTTTGTTTTTGATTGCTAATTTTTGTGCATATAGCAATGCCCAATTATCTGAAAAAAATTGAATTAAATAATTTAATAAATATTATGAAATTACATCAAATATTTCATTTACCATGAATACGTTCATCTCTGAATGTCCAATAAATAACCCCTTCAGCCCATTCAGGGACTTCTTTCTGTTCAGATAACACACGCACACGTTTCTTATTGAATTTAAATTCCATTATAGAAGGAGCCGTCTGTAAAAATAAATTTTGTTAAATTATATGTTAATAAATATATAGTCACAGGTTAAGCTTACTTTCTTACGCTCTGCTTCTACATCATTTAAGAAGTTACTAGTTTTGGAAGTGCTAACTTCGGAATTTGTTTTCTTAAATTTTTTGTTAGGTGGTGAATTGCTAGACATTGTAGGTATTATGCTAAATAAATAAACATTAATTTTTACATATTAGATTATGTTATTTATAACAATATAACAAAGTAGTAGATATCTGGAATTGTTAATATTATTGTTGATCATCATTCACAGTTGTTATCGTCAAGTGTTATTTAATTGTTTTTTGAATTTATGTATTTATTAACAACATCCTATGATTCCTATGTAGTGATATTATAATGACATATAGAAAATTCTTAGATTCGTAAATATAAGAATGAATGATTTTCAACATAATTTCAAACTTATAAACTAATAATTAGTATAATGTACCTACCTTTATCTTATATTAATATTTTTAAGCTGTTAGTTAGATATTTCAAAGGAAACTGCAAAGTGAGATGCCGTTAAGTAGTAAGTAGATGATTGTAATATTCGTAATTTTTATAAATTCTTATAATCTATATTATTTTGTATTTGCTTATGATTTATAAATAAATTTTAAAAATTAATAATTATAATATGTAAAAGTAAAAACCACGATAATATTATTGTTATTGTTTATATCGTGGTATAAGCTACCACTAGTTACCACTGATAAGGAATTGGTTGATACTGTGGAGTATAATAAATTGCATATACTAGAAATATTAAGGAATTATTTTAATAACCAAATACAATAAATTATTGTATAATATAAGCCAATCGATATGACAATATTTTGGTTAATTAAGATCAGTTTTAAAATGTAAATGAACATTAGTATGTTTGAGTCTAATCTGAAAATTATATTACGGAAATGTATGAATGGTTTTAATCGGTGTATTTCTCTATGCGAAAATGAAACGCGAATATTATGAATACTATAATTATTTTAAATTTATTCAAAACGAATAGAAATATTATACAAAACTTTAGGACTTAGGTATGTTATTATTAAGATTGAATGAATTTAAATTTTGAAAACTGATAACATTTAATAGCATGTTTATAGAAGCGATTTTTAATATTTCAAAATACTGTTTTTATTATTAAAAATGAATCATAACATTATAACAATATGATATAAATAGTATTATACAATGCTACAATTAAAAAATACGAATCCTATTTTTACGTTCATTGATATTTGAGTCGGAAAAACAAATATTGAATATTACTTCAATTAAAACACATATTTGTACACATAGCTTTCATTACATTTTGTTCATAAATTTAGTCTATTTTGATGTCTTTAGCCGTCTTTGTCAAATAACGATATAGACATAAAGCTAAAAACGGGTTTAAAAAAATTATAAAGATGTGATAGGTACTAAAAGTTTGACATACTGACATATCTATCTATTTAATTGATTGATACATTGCAGGTGTTTAACTAATGTGGATTCGTACTGTTGCAACACACATATGGTATGTCGGTAGTTCAGATAAATAAGTAGACTCTATTTAGTAAGTATTGAATATCTCGAGAATTCTTTGAATATTAATATAAAAAATCCAAACAAAGATTTACATTTAAATGTATAGCGTAGTAAGTTATTATTTAGTATTATACACTTGGTACATAAAATATATTTAGTAATATAGGCTGACGGACTGCCATCGTTCAGTACCGTTTCAATTATTTATGTACATATAGGTACATTATTATAATATAGTGGCTTATTCAATTATACACTCGACGACTGCTGTTCGGCAAAGTGGTTGCCTATACTTTTCTCCCTTTTCTATAAATCGTTGCCATATTTACGGCTGAACACAAAATATATTTAGTATAGTTAACTACGTACTATTATTTACATTTTACTCATCAAAATTTATCACAGTAAACACTAAATTTATTCACAAATTTCAACACATAACACATAATCCGAGATTTGGATACATGCCGACGGCCCGTAACAACGAAGATGCACTTAAAGAAAACGGTGGCAAGAGATCCAAAAAAGGCGTAAGTGGTAATTCGTCGTCGAGTAATGGGACGGTTAAACGGAAGCGAAAGGTCGATTCGGTCGGACCCGGTGGTTCGTTAACCGTGAAGATCGTTACCGCAGACACATCGGGTGTCGGCGGTGAAAAGTCGTCTAAAAAATTCAGGGACACAAAAGTTAAGTCGTCGAGCGGAAAGTCGTGTCGAGACAGCGGCAAGAACTCGGTCGGCACTTTAGAACAGGCGATCCGCGAGAGAAACATATTTACCACGTTCGCTAAGATGCCAGCCGAAACTCAGATGACGTTGATCAAAAATGGTTGGATCGGCAAAATTACGGCCAACGACAACTGCGGTTTCGGTCGGAGTGGTGAGTACCTCCTCGTTGAACTGAATATAATACCTATAGAATGTACACCGTAGGACTTAACACTGATCTGAATATTATATTTCAGTTCATCGGTACTTCTTATATGTTTTATGCATGAATGGTTCATAGTGAACAAAAAATACGCAATACCCTTAGTCAAAAACCACCCAAAAAATATATGGTTTTTATTTATGTCTAAAACGGTTCTAACAAATTGTTTTGATACAATAATTATTAACAAACCAATTAATTTTAATCGAATACTTAGGTATTAATTATTTTGTATGAATATTTTTGAACAGTTTTAAGTTTGTTTTAACACATATATGTTTTTGTGTTAGGTATATAATTATTTGATTTTCTGACTCAAACCAATTTTGGGTAACGCTAAATATCACTACTTATCATGTTACTTTACCTATACCTATTAGGTATTACTTAATAGTTAATATAGCGATACTTCATAATAAACAATGATATATTATATTTTTGGTCCACTTTAACATTTTAGGTACCTAATGTAAGATACCTTAGTTGCAAAATAATAGCAAAAACCCAAAAACATATAATATATGTGATTCCTTGAAGT
Source organism: Rhopalosiphum padi (assembly GCF_020882245.1). NCBI lineage: Eukaryota > Metazoa > Arthropoda > Insecta > Hemiptera > Aphididae > Rhopalosiphum > Rhopalosiphum padi. The sequence continues at coordinate 40,247,298 of NC_083597.1, forward strand.
TGAAAACATCGATTATTTTTAATAGAACACCACCAAACAATATTATAGATTTTATTAGACCGAAAAACCGGTACTTATTTAAAATTGTTATCGCTCATTGTTGTTATAGTTATGAATGTTATGATTTGATTAGAGGTATTAACTATTAAGTATAGGTTGACCTATTCGTTTTGGTTGAATACCTAGTTGAAAATTCTTGTAATATGAAAATTGGAAAGCATTACATATAGTACGCACTACGACTTCAGAAATAACACAGGCTACACCACACGAACTACAGATAACTGCAGAGTTAAAAATAATAAGGGGTAGGATAATATTATCCTGATTTGATACTATAAGCATAAAAAAATATAAACATATTTAAGAAAAGAGAAATATTTTTTAATTTATTTTAATATTTAAATATATTAACTTAATTATATAGATTGACATTGAGATATTGTTATAATATAATGAAATTACGACCAAATGATTGTTATAATACTAGTTAATAAACATTTAATAGTACCTAATTAGTAATTATTATATTACATATTACAATATAGAGCACCGTTTAATTTCAATCGGATCATTTGGACTGGTTTAATATGAATGTAATTTTAATGATTAATTGCTAGTCACGTCCGTGGTTCGATTTTGACGTAACAACCATCAACTAATTTAAGTGTCATTAAAAACATTAATTTTAGGTCTTCCGGTGTTGGACATCTGTCAGACGGGGAAAATTTTATTTTTCTCACTAGCGTGGAAATTACAGTTTTTATTTGAAGCATAGCATATTTGATCCCGATACAATTTCTAAGCCCCGCACCGAATGGAATGTATGCATACGAATGTCGGTTACCACAATTTTCGGGCAAGAAGTTGTCCGGGTTAAACTTTTCTGGATCTGTATAATACAATGGACTCGATTGTAAAAATATTGGGCAAATAACTAGGGCAGCACCTTGAAATTTGTAATTCACATTTTTTTAATACACTGTAAATTTATGTTTGTTTTAAAATTACCAGCTGGGCACATGTATTCTCCTATTTTCATATCTTCATCTAATCTTCTGCCGATAAATGGCAACGGAGGGAAAAGTCGCAGTGTTTCTTTGATTACCATTTCGATGTATTTCATTTGTTGAAAATCTTTATAAGTAGGTGCTCTATTATAATCTCCGTTCAAAAATATTGATTGTAGTTCCTCAAATACCTGTAACTCAATCAAATTAATGGAGTTTAATTATACGTAATGTAAATACTTATTAGTAAAGTATAATATATGTGCCTTGTTTTGTACGTCTTGATGATGAGCTAACATGAAAATAATACAAGTGATCGCCATAGTGGTTGTTTCTTGCCCTCCTGAAATATCATCAATTTTATTTCATGTAGAATGTAAAATTTTATTTTATTTTATATAAGTTATGGAAAGTCTAATAACAAATAATTATTAAATAATTATCATTTATGTATAATATAAATACCTATCATAACTGTAACAATTTCGTCTCGTATTTGTCCGTGGTCCATTTTATGAGAGCTTCCTAAAAGAATTTCTAGAACAGTTTTTGATTTTGGGCAACAGTCTTCATCATCTTTTTCTATTTTTATCTGACTATTATTTATATTTTTGGTGAATTCAATGATTTTTTTTTTTATAATTTCATCTGTAAATTCGTTTATGATTTTTTGACTTCGATCGTGTTTATATTTCACTGGTGAAAATCGGAATAATGTGTTGTTTAAGTACCATGGATGTGTAACTCTATACTCCCACGCCTAAATAAATTAGTAAAATTAGTAAAAGAATATTATTATATATTATTTTATATTATCATATAAATAACTGAATAAGTATCCGATAAAGTAAAATAGCATACATGCATTGCAGTTTGTAGGTGTTCGACAAATTGATTGCAGCCGCCTGTTTGAGCATTAAATGTTATACCTAAAGCTGTTTTTCCGATCATTTCCATTGTAGCCATACTAACAGGGCCATTAATATTACACTCATTTGATTTTAAGGCACACTTTTCTAGGAGTATTTCAGCAAGTACGTTTGCTTCTTGGTAAAATATTGGTATAAACGAATTTGTAGATGTAAAACTAAAACCTCTAATTACTATTTTTCTTAAACAATATAGACAAAAAAATATGTATTAATTTTTGCCGCATTGTTTAATTTAGAACAATTTGGTTAAACGTTTTTATGCTATTTTTAATTAATTGTAAATTCAATTACTGCATAGTAAATATATTATAATTTACCTGTTATTTTTCCATTGTTCAATGTCGTCAATAGAAAATATTCCTTGGCCCATAATGGATTCTTGTAAAACCATATAATCTTTAGATTTTCTTAAAAATTTTGGGTTTCCAAGAACTATTTCTATATCTTCAAGTCTCGTGAGTACAATATATAAATTATTAAAAAGCCAGAATTTAATTATATACTTTTCATATCTAAAATAATTTTAAGCAAATATCTAAAAATTATACGTACATATTACCCACTACGGCATTACACATATATGTCAATTAAAATAGTTTAGTATTTAATTTTGGTTACATATACTTAAAGTAATTGTAAATCATAAAATTTTATAATTGTGAATTCATATGGACGGTACAATAAAATGTGCTTTTAAAAATAAATAAATAAATTTTTAAAAAACTAGAATAATTATATTATTAAAAGTCTAAACTTACATTCGGTATTCTCTTAACAAATTTTTGATTAATTTTTCTGGTCCTTTTAAAAATAGTGGTAGCATACCAATAAGAAACCATCCATTTGGTCCTGGTATTCGATTGGCTAATATTATATTATTTCTGCCTTTAAGTATTAATATCAATATAGTTATTACCAGAATAGATAAAAGCATAGTAAAAGTTAGATATTCCATATTTGATCGGCATTCAACCTGCAAAAACATTTAAATTTTTTTAAATTATATTTTAATTGTAATAATATTATATATTATTTTTAACTATGGTATTTAGTTTGGATAACTAAATAACAAAATGTCACATTTTAAGTTCAAATTTAAACACAATTTATTAAATGCACGAACATTTAAATATTATTTTTACAGTTCTAACTTGATCCAAAAAATCTAAAAAGTATATAAACTTAATTTTTTTTTATAAACATTTGAAGTTTAAATTTGGACAAAATTCAATATTTATATAAAGAATAATGTTTTTAGTTATTTTGTTGTAATTCAACGATATTTTAATTGTATGCTATTGATTATTCATAGTTAATATCATGTTACTAATAGTAAAAAAAATTAATAGTAGGTAATATATACTTATATGATAATAGATTCATAGACTGTCACCACTTAAAATCGTTTTCCTAATGCAAAGATTTATCATTGAATTAAAATTTAATTCGTCCTTTCCGTTAAATGGGCAGATAAACGCAACTCTTACTGTATAGAAAACCGGTTACCTACTTCCTTTATTTAAATTTAGTTTTATTGTGATTTTGCAAATACACATGATTAATAAATTTAGCTACCTGATAAGTTTAATAAAATATGGATACGGTATGAATAGAGCTGTGAATTTAATACATTTGAATATTTTTCGGTTACTTATAGAAGAAATTAAGTTTGGTTAAATTTTGTTTTACACTTACGCTAATACGTATAAAGTAGGTACACGTATTACCAGGTTTACAAACTTCTCGACTCTCGACGAAATTGATACCAATAAATTATTAAATTATAACAAAGCTAATTGGTGATGTAAAAATAAATAAAACTAAAAATTATCAATAAACTATCTTGACTTCTGGTCACTTGAAGGGTTTTTGCCTGAATATTATTATGCTCTAGTAGTGACAGCATAGTAATAAAAAAATTACTTGTCGTTTAGGTAGGCTATAACATAAGATTCTACTTAACTCATATTTTTGCTTCTGTTGCTATTTTTTTTTTGTCTATATTTGATAATATGTTTGTATGTCTACGTGACCTATTCGTAAAAATATATTTCTATAGCTGAAATATAATAATATTGTGTCAGCATTTCATACTTTATTTACCAAATAATGATCAAAACTAAAATGCATATGAACATATTATGTTTGCTTGTAGAGAACTGCCTCAAAGACCAAAGTCTCTTATTAGCATTAACAAAAAATAACTATTTCAACCTAACATTTTGAAAATTATACCTTATATTTTGAATCACCATTACACTTTCTTTATTTTCTTTTTGCTGAATAATGAATATCAATTTCGTTACCTATACTGACTAGGTAGGTAGGTATTTTAGATTATATAATAATTAAATTTACTTTTTATATTCGTAAATTTTCGTCTCTAAATATTAGTCTAACCCTAAGATTATGGGAATGTATTGCTTAATATAGTCAACTTTAATGAGGTCACACGCAGGACAATATTTAATTTTATATATAAACTATCTATTCATACACCGCAATAACTGTAATTTTTATTTTATTTTTATTTTTCTTATTATTATGCTTTAGTGCTATTCACTCGTATTTGAATAGTAATTATTATAATTACTATAATAACTATAATAGTATAATTGATATAGATGTATATATATATTATATTCGTATTATACATGTGAGTTAACCATTATTTTTAATTATTTAACCAATAAACAACGTTTGATTATATTTTTTAAATATAGATAGTATTTTTAAAGTTTTTAAACAAAATTGGTACCCATTTACATCAAAATTAGTAACAATACTTTAAAAATTTAAATGGCTCATTACAATTAATAAAAAATTGAATGATTATGCCAAATTAAGTCAAATATGCTCGAAACTTAGAAGTATGCAAATATATGTAAAATAGAATGTCGTATTATATTAGACCCTGTCACTTTGAAGCGAATTCGATGTCACTTGGAATAGTGCGACCTGGCAACATTGATTGGATTGTGTTCATTTGCACAATTGATGAACTAATAGATATGTCGATAAGTCTTGAAAAATCGAATTCTACAAAATGCCATGAAATGTTTATTTTTTTAAATTACCATAGTAATTTGATCGATGATATCTATACATATTTCTCGTGTCATAGATTGATACATATTAATTCATATAATCTATGTCAAGTATCTATAAATATTTGGGACGGGCCGCGGCCACTGCAGAACAACTACTAGTGACGTATTTATGGGGGGAGGGGCCGAGGGGCTTGAGCCCCCCCTGAAATCCAGGAAATATTTATTAAGTCTCCTTATTATTTCCTATCATATTTAAATCGTAGAAGTTCAATATAATTAAAAATACCTCAGCCCCACCGAAAAAAAATGTCTAAATACGCCCATGGTCTACTACATTTATTGACATTTATGTGCGATCGCTTTGTAGTATGAGTTCTGTCATTTTTATTTTCAACAAAATCGGTTTGTGCCGCATATTTATAATATGAATATTGTGTAAAATAGTTGCCACCGTCGAGGTGATATCGCTGCATAATAACGAGGAGCGCGTTAAGGGAGTCGCCAAACGTTACGAGTCTGGTCTGATGTGGATGGACGCGCACAGCGGTGGCGTCGACTGGATGACGCTGCGCCCGGACGTCGTGGTCAACCGGTTTCCGCGGGACGCAAACGCCTCTTTGAAGCTGTGCGGCCACGCTTTGGCAGGGAGATCCGAGTTCGACGGCCACTATCCAAGGGCGTACCCCGCGCGCACAGAAGGGATTCACGCGGACAGCTTCGTCGCGGACTACTCACTAACCGCTTGCGTGTCGTTACTGCGGGCGTTCGTGGACGGTGGTCATCAAAACATGTGCGCCAAAAACGGTCAAGTGAGTATATCGGTACTAGCAAAACTGTTTCTGCTTCTATTATTAGTTAAGGTTCATTGCACTCGTAGTTGGAAATAGTATAAATAGTAAATGGTACGTCGTATACTCGAAAACTACTACATTTTTCTTTTTTTTTTTTAGTTATTGATATTTTTTTTTTGTCTTTTTGGTTGGTTCGTTAATTTTAAGATTTCAATAAACAGATTTTTGTAAAGTTCGTTGTGGTTTTTTTTGTTATTTCATTTTATTATTATACTGGATTGCTGGATTAGCAGAAAATATTTTTCACAATATTGTGTCATTTAGAACACGGAGTTTTTTATAATCCATGATTATATTATTTTTATTATATTTTATATATAATTTATAATTATTAGGGTTTTTTAGTTTTAGAATATACGATATTTTATTACTATATTCAATTCACCAAAAAAGTATCATATATTCCAACAAAGTTTTTTTTTTGAAATTTTAGTTTATAACTAACAAATTGCACCCCCTAGTTTAGGACCACTGTATCCGCCATTGTTAGTATGAGACACGAATACATCACGCATATTTACAATATAAATTTTTCATCCATAATATTTACCTGAGACGTTTCGACAATACAATTTTCCATATCGTGATATCGCGCAGGTTCCTCTTTCGGCACTCAACTTCGCCGCGTTTAAATGTCACCAATACCTAACGGACGACAGGACGCTATTTCCGGCATCGTTTCTGGGCAAGGGCGGTGCCTGGGAAACGTTTTTCCAACATTACTATAAGATCGTACACGACCAGCGGAAGTTCACCGTACCGGTCGACGACGAGGAAGCGGTGCTGCGGTTTCTGACCGCGACGAGCGTCCTGCTGGTCCATCAGCTGACCGCGGCGAGGCCGCAGACGGCGATCGACGGTTATCAGAACGTGTGGATCGTCAAGTCTACGGCCGCTCTGCACGGCGGCCGTCCAGTGATGTCGAACAAGATCGACGATCTGCTGGACAGCATCGGCAGGTCGGGTGGCTCCGACCGCGTGGTGCAGAAGTACATCGAGACGCCGCTGCTGCGCGACAACGTCAAGTCGGACGTGCACACGTGGATCGTGCTGTCCACGCTCGACGGCCGGCTGACGGTGTGGCTGCACCGGACGTGCGCCGTCCAACCGTACGCGCATCGGTTCTCGCTGCACCGGGATGCCGCTGTGTCCGGTCACTTCGACCGGGCCAAGTCACACGGGCTGCACGGGATGCTGCGGCCGACGGCGCTGACTTGCGGCCTCGACCAACTGGCCAGCACCATCATGCGGCGTGACGAGAAAGCAACGGGCAAGCAGCCGAAGCGACTGCGGCAACGGCTGCGGCAACGGGCGGCCGACGAGGGCGGCGAAAACGACGACGAAATCTACTCGGCGATTCGACGGTCCGTCGTGTCGGCGATGACCGCGGCCGCGACGGCCGGTTCGCTCGACCTGCGGCCCAACTGCTTGGAACTTTTCCGCGGCACGTTCGTGTTGGGCGACGACACGCGGCCGTGGCTGATCGACATCGTGTCGGACGACCCGTGTCTGGACGCCGACTGCAGGCATCACGGCGACCGGACGGCGCCGACGGCCGTCGTGGCCCGGAGTGTGGCGCGCGGCGTGGCCAAGATATTGGTGAGCAGCGGTCGCGGCCGCGCCACCCGGATCGGCATGTTCGACGTGGTGCACGAGTGCCCGATGCCGGCCGGCGCCGTGTCGTACGCGCCGCGGCCGTACGCGGAGTCCGCGCGCGCGTCCACCGCGTCCAAATTGTTGGTGAACTGCAAGGTTGATCGCCAGCGCGGCCACGCGTCCCAAACCGTCCCGTCGGTCAGCCGTCGCCAACGTTACTGGTGGGACGACAATTCCATCAGCACGTACGTGCAGTCCATCACTGCGGACGACGTGCAGCAGGAACAACCGCGGACGTCCACTCCGGTGATCGGTGTGCAGGCGGAGGTGGACGACGCGGAGTTGAGTTCAGAGGTGGTGGTGATTGCCGCGTCCACAGAAAACGTCGACCTTTGCGGGCCGCTCGAATCCCGTTCGCGTTTGCCGCTGTCGGAAAGATGCAAGACGAAGTTCTCGTCCGTTCAGAAGATTTGCAAGTTCATCATGCGCAGGGGCCTCAAGAAAAACAAGGGTAACCCGTGACACGTAACTCGTTGCATAGATTTCCGCGTATGTATGGTTATCAGTGACGGATTAATACCTTCACGGCGCCCCGAGACACGCTCAGTGTTTATAGTCCCCTCTTTTTTCAATACTATCCAACGATTGCAGTTTAAATGGGCTAACACCGAAGAGTGACGCGTAATCGGGTATAGCCGCAGCCGCCCTGGCAGTGACATAAATGTAGTAACGGTTCAAATTTTTTTCTTTTTTGGTTCATTTTTTGAGAAAAATAGAATAACGTAATAAATTTGCCGCCCCCTACGAGCCTCACGAGCCAATGGTTAATCCTCCACTGATGGGTTATTAATATATTAGTAGGTTTGTTATATTATAGTATGGCTTGGCAGAACTACTCGGGGTGGCCCATTAAGTGTCTGTGTACACACTCGTTATTTCGAAAAGTTTTTAATTTTTTTAACATAGTATTTTTTACACAATTATTTGACTACGTCGTTATTTTGTCGTTATTATTTTTTAAGTTTTAAATTCTGTGTGGTTCGTACATTGATTTTCAAATAAACTTGAAAGCATGTGTGTATGATTTTTATGTATTTATTTTTGTGTGTGTCGTCGTCTTTCGGTCTTTCGAAACAATACAAATGCGTCAATAATTAACTTTGGAGGTTGTTTGTAGTAAAAAATTACAATTAGTTATGGTACTTTTAACTATATGACTTTAAGTTTAAAATTTTTCTAGATTTCATATAATTTAAAAAATATCTTGTGTTAATTACTGTGTTGACACTCGACATATTAGAATTTTTTCGATTTATGTGTATAATAAATTTATGTTTTTTTTTTTTGTAAAAAAGGGACGGTATCGTGAAACCTGAAATATGGTTTTTAGGTGACCCGACAATCAGCTTTACAATCATTGTTGCCACTGTCGCTACATACCAGTTGTCGGTCAAACCGAAGTTGCAGTGGATCCTCCATATCATCCACGCCGATTTGTCTCGAATATTAAAGAATTTGATTTCTTATAAAAATGTACCAAGCACAAAGAACAAGACCAGTTAAAATTAACAAATACAATAACGTTAAATGCAAATTCTTAATAAACCACGATGTTAAAAACAAATTGAATTCTTTAATGCTTAACTTAGCGTGTTTTTGAATGTAAATGTGTTTAAATAATTTCTTTACTTCTCGTAGCTTCGATTTCGGTCAGCAATAAACATTAATTAATTAACCTAACCTGCCGTTTCTTTAAACATGTAAGCCTGTTTTGAAATTTAGATAATAACTCTTTTACTCTCCAAATCAAAATTACACAAAGTTGACAGAAATACGTTTTTCCAGAAATTACTTAGTACCATTAAAGATTTTCGATATTTTTTTTTTACGAATATAATGTATAACGTTCTCGTTAGCTTAGTTTTGGAGTTTACACGACAATCTTTACCCCGTAAATGTATGTAAAAAAATGAAATATGAAAATTTCAAAATTATCAACAAGTGTAACAAGTATGCATCGATAGAAAATTTAAAGTATTCGATAATCAAAATATACTTAATCTAATTTTTTTCACCAATATAAAGCACACTGTTTTTCTAATCATGCGAGATTAGTTTTTAAATTTAGGCGTTACCCGAAGAAACATAAAATTCGTTATACCTCCAAATGTGAGGATGCTACATCTGCATGTGTTGTCTCCAGTGGCGAACCCAGGATTTTAGTAATGTGGGCCTTACTTACGAGAGGCCACTGCGCCATTGTTTAGAAGGTTCAACCAACTCTGCATTGCAAAGTCGCTCGCTACGCTCGCAATTTACCTTATTTATATTATAATTTAATACCAACATTTGATATAACTATAAGCGATAAAATATAAGTCACAACTAAGTTTTAAGTAAAATTTAAAACTTACTTACAAACTTTGGTATTATCATTCAATTTTATTTTTATTTGTTGCATTAAAATGTATATTCAATTAACAAATTTACCTGAAATATTTGAATAATTTCGATATTTTAGATTTTGAGAAGGTCTTATACATATTTATTATTTTATTAATTGTATATTTGTATACATAGTTGCAGTATATTTATTTAATTTTAGTTTTCAATAACTGGCATTTTCACAGTAGATGGCAGTTCCAAATTCTAATCTAATAGAAAAATAATTCAATTATTATTATAATATATTAAAATAAAAGTAAGTATAGTAAAGAATATTACAATAATTTTCTGCGCTTTTTCATTAATCCAAATGTACTTATTACGTTATAAAAATTGATTGTTTGTGCCATGCTGCTTTTTATGCTCAATATTGCCAAATTTTAGCTGGCTAAAACTTCTCTCCGCAGTTGCACTGCCGACTGGAGGTGTATAAAATATTTTATACAAAATATACAAATATTTGGATATGAAGAAACCTTATCTTTAAATATCACAAACTTCAACACTTCATTTAATTTTAATTTTTATTATAAACTTGAAGTTGATGGTAAGCCAGACCAAATGAACGGTATTTCACTTCTATATCCATTTCGTAATTAATAATTCGTATAAAAATCGTATAATTCGTAATTAATAAATAAAATATTTTTTAAATCATCAATGTTTTAATTACTAGATACGTACATTTTTTTGGGAAATATTAAAGTTGACCCACTTTTGTTTATGTCTTTGATAGTGAAAATATAAGGACTAATAAAATAACTACTCAGAGTCTAACAAGTTAGGGGATATTATTTTTTTCAAAACTATTGTATTGTAATATTACAAATACTTTAAAAAATTTCAATATTTCTTGTTTCTTGATATAAATAATTATTTAATTGGTGTTTAATGAATACTTTATGTAAGATACTAAGATAACACTGTTGTGTAATTTTCCTCACCACCTTTAAACGACACGCAATAACATCGTCCGTGTTGCTTATGAGGTATTACACGAGGCGCGTTTTTTTTATTGTGGTGTCCCCAGTAGGCCTAATCCACATCGTAAGCGAGAATGCGCGAACGTCGATCGACTTTAATAATTGATGTAGATGGGCAGATTAGTAACTGCACTTTCTTGCGTATAAAATGCGTGTTATATACCGATATAAGTAATGCATAATACATAGGTAATATAAACAAAAAAATATCGAATTATACGTTTAATAAGAAGGTTTTAATTGGTTTAAATTTATAATTTTAGTTTTGTCGTAGCACGGCATTCGCTCATTTCCAGCTTACTAGTGCTGAATTTAAATGCGTGTCTGAACTTCTAAAGAAATAAGTGAGGTTGTAGGTGCTGAGGAATTATTAGTCACATCGTATTAAAAGTTCAGGGAGTTAAATGGGTTAAGATTTTTTGGGCACCTACTTAATGGGATTTTTTTATTAAAATCCGGGTAAAAATGTTATGAATTACGGGTTTTGTGTCTGTAATCGGGTATAATTGTTTGTGGGATAGGTGTGTGAGGTATAATAGTGGAACAAATCTTTTAAAGATTATGGATTTTGCGTTCAAAATCGGGTAAAATTGTGGTGGTTTATGAGTTTTGCGTTCAAAACCGGGTGCAATTTTTTGTGGGCTAGGGTTCTAGCGGCGTGAGGTACAATAGTGGGACAAATCTTTTAAAGATTATGGATTTTGCGTTTAAAATCGGGAAGAAAATTTGGTGGTTTATGTTTTTTTTTTGTGGTTTTGCATTCAAAACCGGGTAAAATTGTGGTGGCTTATGAGTTTTGCGTTCAAAACCGGGTGTAATTTTTTGTGGGCTACGGTTTTAGGGGTGTGAGGTACAAAAATGGGATAATCGTTTACAAATTATGGATTTTGTGTTCAAAATCGGGAAGAAAATTTGGTGGTTTATGTTTTTTTTTGGTGGTTTTGCATTCAAAACCGGGTAAAATTGTGGTGGCTTATGAGTTTTGCGTTCAAAACTGGGTGTAATTTTTTGTGGGCTAGGGTTCTAGCGGCGTGAGGTACAATAGTGGGACAAATCTTTTAAAGATTATGGATTTTGTGTTCAAAATCGGGAAGAAAATTTGGTGTTTTACGTTTTTTGGTGGTTTTGCATTCAAAACCGGGTAAAATTGTGGTGGCTTATGAGTTTTGCGTTCAAAACCGGGTGTAATTTTTTGTGGGCTAGGGTTCTAGCGGCGTGAGGTACAATAGTGGGACAAATCTTTTAAAGATTATGGATTTTGTGTTCAAAATCGGGAAGAAAATTTGGTGTTTTACGTTTTTTGGTGGTTTTGCATTCAAAACCGGGTAAAATTGTTTATGAGTTTCTCATCTGAAACTGGGTAAAATTTGTGAGCAGTGTGGGTAAGGTGCTGTCGCTGTGTAAGTGGGTATCAGGTATGGGACAGGGAAACATTTTTTGCGGGTTACCCTTTTTTACTCCCTGAATTAATAATGTGACGGAACTAGAATATAGAAATTATGAATTACACATTTTAAATAACTCATAACTAAAAATATTAAATTATAAATTTGCATAATTTACATATTTAAATGCATACATTGCAAGTTTTTGTGTTAGTGAAACATAATTTGTAGAAAAAAAATATGTTATTTGAAAAAAATAATAATTACGTTACATAAAAGATAATACCTAGCCTCCTGTTACTATTATTTAAATTCAACACTTTTCTTATTCTAACTATAATAACTATAATAACTATTCTAACTATATTTTAACTATATATATAATAATAATAATAATAGGTATATGAATAAATAAATAAATAAATAATTAATACAAGTATCTATTATATAACATTTTATTGTAAATATTTAGATTAGACAGACAGCTATTGGAGCTGAATTATTAAAAAACAATAATAAATAAATATTACTCACAAAATGACATATAAATGTCTAACAGATTCCAGACTGGTCAGCTTGATCCACTTGATCCTATTAGCTATATATAATATTAAAAAATATCTCACGCACAAGATAATAGACATTAAGACATATTACAAATATGTTAGTGATAATGGGGTACACCGTACACCTTGTATAAAATACAATAAATCCCGTGGCGTTTTGCACACATAATATGAACGCATTAAAATAATTTAAAAAAATGTACAATTTAAACTATGTAGTACTAATAAAACAATATATAATTTAGTTAAATAAAGAAACTTAGAAATAAAAATACGATTTGCGCTGCTTTACAAACTTAACACTATATTATATATAAAATATCGAAAAAAACGAGTAATGTGTATTATATGTGTGTGTGTTGCCGGCCGGCGATGGTCGATGTGTTGGATGATTAACCGGTGAGCGGTGCAGCGTAAGGGGGAGACAACTAAATAAAATAATAATAATATTATAGGTACCTACGCGGTACGATAATATATCGTGGGGATGATGCGACACGAACAGTTATTATTCCAATATACTAAATCGCCGAAATCTGCTGGTCATTGAATTATCATCTGTTCCAATCATAAGTGATTCTCTATCCGTAAATGTATTAAATAAGTGTAGGTAAAACAATTAAATTACTTATATATTATATACTACGTCACAACTACAATAAATACTAAAAATAATTTAATAAGTCTACTTATATATCTATACATATATTTACAAAATATATAAAATTATCTTACTTGAATTAGGTGCCTGTAGTTTAACTTAGCTGTACTGATCAAGACTCAGGGCCGGATTGGACAAATTCATGTCATCGAGTTTTAATATCAACAAGCAAGTCCAACATTTAGTCTCCATTTTTCAGCTTTTAACTCTTCAACATATTTTCGGTTAGTGGCTCCTCGTGACTCGAACGGCTCAAAATTGTTGTAGCTCATCAAGTTTTATTCGGCAACTCGTCGAACCTATCTGGTCCTACCAAGACTTAAAGTAAAATAAAATTTCTTACCGCCATCGCCATCACATGGAATCCGTTGTTAATTTAAAATTGCATTCATTGTTGATGTGTGCATCTACGAAGCTAAAAGGATGTATAATGATTTATATTTGGAATAAAAACAAAAATTTTTAATTGAATAAAAAAAAACATAGAAAGTTAAAAAGAGTTGCTGAAATCTTTTAGAAATTACAAATAAGAAGAGTAATCGAAGAAACATAAATATTATTTACGAAAATAAAAACTGATGTTTATTATTTGAACGAAATTTAAAAAAATAAAAACAGTAATAAGAAATAAACAGTTTAATTGGTATATAGTTTATTAGTTTCTTATATTTATTAAAAGAAAATTAATAACAAACATTATTTAGCCAGCATATTATTTTATTATCATTCATTATAAATTATAATATAAAATATGAATATATAGTTTACGTTTTATATTATGTCTATATAGCCAACACACGATAATAAAAAATAATACTAACCACTAAAGTACATAAGTATTAATTAGGTATAGCCAGTGGCGTTAGGGTATGGATAATAGTGTGCCTACATAAAGTATTTTTATTTTACCTTCAAAACATCATATTTTTATTATACATTTTGAAATGTGTACGATTTAATTATAAAATTATGAAGGAAAATCTCAAATTGTTTCATCAGTGTTTCATTTATTATTGTTATTTTTTTTTCGTATGGCGTATGTAGTCCGGGAGTAGGCCCGAAGGCCGCCTAGTTCGGACGGCTGATTGGCAGAATTTTTATTTGGGCACCCGTAGGTTTCTGCCATGCCCGAAGAGAGGTGTCGCCCGTGACCGAGGTTCGAACCGGCGACGGTGCGCATCGCAACCGACGGGTTAGAAGCTCGGCCACTTCGTCCCCCATTATTGTTATTGATGCGTATATTGCGTAGGTACATTTGTCAATTTTTTTAATCGGTAAAAAGGCGCTTTTTTCTAAAATTGTCAGCGCCCTAACTAGAGGCGGAACTTAGATTTTTTACGCCCGGGGAAAATGTTAAAATTACGCCTAAACATAGACCAAGAGACTGAAATATCCTTTCCTACAATTGTTTTTTAACAGTTGGAATTCAAATGACAGAAATACTATTGACATACATAATAATGTTAACTAACAAAGTTAAAAATATCTATCTACCTAGTTCTTACTCGTAGAATCGTATTATACTTACTTATGTTACAATAATTAAACTAAATAAAAGTTATTCTGATTTTTATACAACTATTTGCTAACTATTAAAATTAGTCATAACTGCAAAAAAATGTTAAAATAGAAATCTGATATTTAATAATGCACGATAGTTGTACAGTTTACACACTTAAAAAAAAATGTATATCAAAATAATGTTATTTTTATATTTTTATTCTATTGTGAAATTTAGAATTTAATATAAAATAGAGTATTATTGTTTAGACTAGGACCCCTCGTCAGTTGTGGGCCCGTGGCGGTTTCCCACCTTGCCTACCAGGTATTTTCGCCACTGAGCATCAATACATGCCTAGCTTCACTTAGAATCTGAATTATTATAGTATATACCAGTATACTATACGTCTATACGTATACTTAAACGAATCTAATCATAATCTTACCGTTAACTAGAATGATGTCCAGATAGATAACCAAAATGGTGAATCCCGAATCTTATTACAAAATAACGACAACGTAATACGAGTACAATGACCATGACAAAATAAAATAATAATTTATTTTGTCATGACAACGACATAGGTATTATTAAGTAATATAAATGAGATTAATTTTGTACTATAATCGATTACAAAATACATTTTTTATTATATTTATATTTTTTATTCATACTATACGTTCTTTTTAATTTTTATTATTTGTCCGTCTGTATGTAATATGTAATATGAACTGTCGTCTGTCGATCGTTGACGTACGCCGATCGCGCAGCTACGCGCTCTAATAATAATTAATAATATAATAACCATTAAATTATTTTACGCTGTGTATGGTTTAATTTTTTGTTTTTCATTCCTCCAAACAAATGTTTGAATGATATGTTTCTTAAACAAATTATGTGAAATAAAAATATTTTTTTTAACTTCTTACATCAAAAATTAAATATAGGCCAACAAAAAAATTACGCTCACTAAAATGTTACGCCCGGGGATCAATCCCCGGCTTCACCCCCCTAGTTCTGCCACTGGCCCCTAACGAGTCTTCCCACGCTACTGTTTACCACGACCTTTGACGTAGGTTTATAATTTCGTATAGGTATATGAAATATAATAATAATAATAACAGCTAATAACAGTATTAATAATATAATAATAACAGTAATAATAATAATAATAATAATAATAATAATAGGTAATAATATGTTTTCGACCAACATTATACACATCAGTTATAAAATATGGCAGGCACTACAGTGTCTGTTGGTCACTCCAGTTCTCGCGGTTCGACTTTGACGTAACAGCCGTCAGCCAGTTTGAGCGTGGTCAAGAACATGAGTCGCAGTCGATCTGGCGTCGGACACCTGTCGGACGGCCGGAACCTGTGGTGACGGACCAGCGTGGATATGACCGTCTTCATCTGGAGCATCGCGTACTTGATACCGATGCAGTTCCGGGGTCCGGTGCTGAACGGGATGTACGCGTACGGGTGTCGCTGGCGATAGGCTTCCGGCAAAAAATTGTCCGGATTGAACTCGTCCGGGCCACGGGCCGTGCCGCCGTAGTGCTGCGGACTCGAATGCAAGAACAGCGGGGTGATGACCAGCGTGGCGCCTATAAGGAAACATCCGTGTAAAGCGATATTTTCGTTTCACTGTAGAATTAACGAATTTTTCGTATACCCGCCGATTTCGTATGACGCGGTTTCCGTCCGAAATTCAAAAACGGGGTCGATTTTTGTTTCCACCAAAAATAATTCTGACACAAATCGTTTGAATGCGATTTATAGTTTGTTCGTGGATTAAAGCGGCGGCTTTTTTCTGGCAAAATAATTTTAAACCCGTTTGCGGGGTAATCGGTCTAAAATTAGTTTTTAAAATTACTATTTTGTGGAAAAAAATCAAACCTTTTTAAACGGTGGCGAAAACTGCGCATGGTATCCCCCCCCTCTCTCCATTTATAACTTTTAGAATGGCGTGCCGTCGCATGACCACGAGAGTTCGATTAAAAAGGTACTAAACGATATATTTATTTTTTTCAAAATTGTATTCTTTATTTGTTCAACGTTATCTGTACGAGTCTTTCAAATGGATATACCATAGCCCGCAGGCGCATAATTGTATCTCTCAATACGTAATTGAATATAAATTTTTTTCAGATCGTCTAAGAATTAAAACCGCTAACTAAGCTAAGCACAGTGTACAAAGTCTATCCGAATCGTCTGCACTGCAACGTGTGCATCTGTGTATTCTGTGTAATGGGTCCCTTCTAAAACCGTTTACCTACGATCTACGTGTATATTATAATACAGTCGACAGAAAATATTACTTCCTCTAAAAGATGCGGTAAAGCATAATACGTATTACAAATCGACATCGTCACTCGTTGAGACGTATATTATATCATACCGGCTGGGCACAGGTGATCTCCGATTGTCATGTCTTCGGCCAGGTCTCTGGCGAACACGGGCAGCGGGGGAAAAAGCCTGAGCGTTTCTTTGATCACTCGTTCGAGGTACTCCATTTGAAGCAAATCGTTGTATGTGACCGGTCTGTTACGATCTCCGTTCGAAAATATCGATTCCAGTTCCTTGAACACCTGTTTTATACAATATGAAACACAGAACGAACGTGTTTGTAAATTTGTGCACAATTAACACGTACATCTCATGTCAGATTTCCACGGGTGTAACTATAGATTATTATAAGTCGGGAAAGGATTTAAATGCTCTAAAAAACAAGAAAAAATTCATTAAAAATGCCAAAAAATGGAAAATAAAAGTTAAATTTTTTAATTCTGTGATGTATGAAATGAAATTTGTGCTTGGAAAACAAAGATTTGGAAAATTAGAATAAAATGTAATTTGCATTTAAATCCGTTCACTAGTTATACATTATCTTGCTGGAAAGGTGGGAGGGGGGGGTTGACGGCTAGAGTGAAATTTCTAGTTTACGATACAAAATATTATATTCTATAGTTGCGTGTTATATATAATCGCATACACGCGTGGTCTTCTTTCAAATATCAGATGTTTATTATAAATTATCAATCTATTATTTTAAAAACAACGTATTAGAAATTCAAGTACACCGCCCCTACGGCTCTTACCCACTATTTAATATATACAGTATGTACATGCCACACTTATATCATATGTATTTACCTTTTCTTGTACGTCTTGATGATGGGCTAACATAAAAACCACACAAGCGTTCACCAAAGCAGTTGTTTCTTGTCCTCCTGTAATATATTACGCATATGAATTGTATAGGTATATTATTATATATATAAAAAACAACGTCAGTGATATTTATTTTTTTATGTACTACAATTTATTTTGTAATTATTAATTATTTAAATATATATTTTAAATTTGTATTGAAAAATATAATTTTCAGTAATAACCGATATTAATAATAACGCAGCACTCATTTTCACCGTAGAAAAGTTAAAAAAATATTACTTTGGGCTGACCAAAAACATATTTTTTCAATAGTAATAATAACAATACATATATGTTGGATTATTCTATACCGGTACGAGAAATACTTAAAAAATATTATACAAGTATAAAGCATAGTTGAACAGTGAAACTGTAATCTGTGGAACAGTTCAAACTTGGATGTACTATAGTATTATATATATATATATAGGTACTTACCAATCATTAATGTTACGAGTTCGTCCCGCATCTGATCGTGAGATATTTCATGAGAGTTTTCCAGAAGAATTTCAGTGAGAGTTATCGTTTTTTGCCCAATGTCTTCGTTATCGTCGTGGTCTGTATTTATGACATTCTCGCTTCCTGATTTATTTAACTCTATGATTTTTCTTTTGATTATATCATTGGTGAACTCGTGGATGATTTGTTGGCTACGATCATGTTTTCGTTTAATTGACGAAAATTGGAATAGTGTACTGCTCAAGTACCACGGATGCGTAATCCTGTATTCCCAGGTCTATAATATTATAATAGATACATTAAAATATTTGTGTAGGTACCAAATAATCGAACAAAATAGTCGCATGTTAAAAGAATGAAAACGAATCAATTACCAAAAGGGTAAACCATGTAAATTTATTTTTTTATTACTTAAATTTTTAGAACCAAATTATTAGATATTAAATAAGAAATAGTGTTTATCTCTCATCGAACTTTAGTTATAACATTTTTAATATAATTTATCGTAACTTCGGAATTGTTTATAACATAGATACTTAATAAATGCATGTCTTTATGTACATAATATGTGATAATATGATACTAAATGTTCGTGTTCTGAAAAGTTCAATTTTACTCGATCGTATAGTATCTGAGTTTTACACTTATAATTTTCTGCTATAAAAAGTAGATACGTACTAATTGTATGAATATTGTGAATATGAATTGAAACATTTTTTGTGAAAGTGTGTTTTTAATTAAAATTTTGTTTAACGTTTTTTAAATGGAATTTTAATATATTGAAACCTATGACAAGAAAGTAGATGAAAATGTTGCTTCTCGGGAAATATACGTAAAAATGTGTAAAAGGCAGCTGCTGGTTAGTTAAACTTTTGTAATTATACATGCCTTTACTATACCTATAAGTAAAGTGGTGATTTATGCATATCTACTCGTTTTTTAGAACTGAGTTCCGTTTATTAAAAACTGTATTTTACTTTAAGTCGACTATAACAATGATTATTTTCTCATAATTACTATAGCACTGTCTAATGTTTACCTAATAAGTATATTTAATTCCGAAAGAATTAAAAGCTAATTATTTATTTTTTTAATTGATATTTTTAGTTTTTACGTAAAAAAAGGAATATTTTAGTTCATATATAATATATTACGGTAAAATTACGGGTATCTTATTGTATATTATTATGAACATAATATCATTATCATACGTGCATCGCTGTTAGTAAATTTTCGACAAATCGATTGGAGCCGCCCTTTTGAGCGTTAAACGTTACGCCCAAAGCCGTTTTTCCGATCATTTCCATCGTCGCCATGCTGACAGGACCGCTGATGTCACATTCTTTCGATGTCGAATCACTTTTGTCTCGGAGTATTTCAGCAAGGACGAGTGCTTCTTCGTAAAATATCGGTATAAATGCTTTTAACAGTTTAAAACTAAAGCCTTTAGTTAACAATTTTCTGAAACGTTATAAAAAATGTCTTATCGTCTTTTAATTTAACGTGCAGCGTGTGTTTGATTTACAAATAGATTTTGGGAAAATCGCATTCATAAATTATGACTATAATAACATCTATAATGACACAATCGTACAAAATGTTATGATTTAATATGATTTATTACCTGTTAACCTTCCATTTCTTTATGTCGTCAATCGTAAATATCCCTTGTCCCATGATGGACTGTTGCATGACCTTATATTCCTTGGCTTTTCTTAAAAATTTTGGATTGGTAAGAACGAATTCAACATCCTCGGGTCGTGTAAGAATAATGTATAATTTATTTAACAACCATGCTTTAAATATAGATTTTTCGTATCTAAAACAATATTGCAACTAAGATAGGTTAATTGGTTAATTAGAAACCATTCGCGAATACTTATGAGTTAGGTCTAAAATAATGAATATAATATTACGTACAGTTATTATACATTTATAATAATTATAACTAGATATGCAACATTTTATTGGTATGATTAAAAACATAATCATAGTAAAATCAATACATTCAACGCTCAGAATCTTAAGTATAAAACAATCTAATTGATATTTAATGGAATAACTACATATTAATTTATATTATTTTGCAAATTTCAAATATAGATTTATAATATAGAATATTTTCCATTTATATGATCGATTACCCAATGAATTTGAATACAACTAGATTTTTAATTTAATTAAAAATAAAAATTATATTTCAATATATTGCTAAGACTAATTAATAATAATACGCCAGTGTATAGTTTACTAAATTATTAAATAAGTTATTTTATTTCGATACGTTATAATAAAAGTACAGAACTCACGTTCGGTATATGACTTGAGCATTTTTGATTTTTTGTTCCGATCCTTGTATGGCCAACGGTAACATGCCCACTAAAAATGATCCTTCCGGGCCTGGTATTCGGTCACCTAACATTCTTGTTCTTCTACCTTTGATCCTTAATATTAGTGAAGAAATTGCCAGAACGACTAAGAACGTCGTGAAAATCGAAAGCCACATATTTGTGCGATCTATTGTTAAAATTAATTATGTAATTACCTGTAAATGATAAGCGCATTACGAAATAATATAATATAATAATGTTGATTCTCGAATTAATCAACATCGCGTAAGTTAGCTTTTATTTATAATATATTCTAGTTTGTCGCGCTTTGCTGAAATCGTTATTTTTATTTTGTTGTTATGTATTGAAATATTATTTGAATAAATATATTAAAACCTATTTTAATTTTAGTTATAATGCAAAATTAATTCTATGACAAAAATAATTGAAGAATGAATAAATACGTTATATATATTTTAGGTATAAGTAACCCGTATAAAATTAAGTTATTTTATCCTGTCTTTTGTATAATTTTACTTCTGCAAATATGTCCCTAAACGGAATATTTGTGTTACGAAACTTTTAAACGCTATTTATCTTTAATACGATTTATTGATAACAGAAATAGGGAGGGGATACTAAATTATTTTTTTTTGAAATAAACCAACCACAAATCCACAATTTAATGTGTATTAAAATAAAATATATTTTACTTTACCAATAACCTGGTAGCAATAATATACGGGGCTAACGAAAAGACTTCATCGGCACACGTATTTATTGCAGGTCAAAAGATTATTATTGTAAATAAAGTGAAGTAATCAAAAATAGTTGGATGAGGTGGACTCTGTAGTAATACACAATATTCTTATAAGATGACACACACACACATCTTGTTCTATATAATGTGTACATAAAAGTGTGATGTGTTTATATTAGGTATTGTAAAATATAAATACTGTAATGGGGGTTCATCACCATTATACTTGTCTTATAGAATATTAAATCACAAATTATAATTTTATTACTTAAGAACGGATAAGTGCAGATGCGTTAATATGTATTATATTATGTTTACTTACTTAAAATGTTTGATGTGTTGTAGAATATGTTTGTCGTATATTTATTCAATATGTGCTTGACAAAAAGTGTTTATCTACTTCTTGGTCGTTAAAAATATAAGCTACTTTTACTTCTTATTCATACTGAAAAAATTAATTGTTTAATGTTTATTAATTTCAGAGCCTCGTGTACCTACTCGAGAATATGAACTGAAACTGAATAATTAAATTTGAGAATAATTTTGAAGTAAAAATTGAATATAAATTACCATCATAAACTAGAGAGAATATTAATTGGATTCAACAATATTCGTAATGAACACCTAATAATTAATATTGTTATTTAATAGTTTGTATTAATCATATGATGGAACTATATGGGAAATTTTTTAAATAGTATATTTTATTGACGAAAATTAATTTTAACAGGTGAAATTCTGTTCAAGTGTCTTGTGGAATTCATCTTAAAAATATTGTTCATGATTATGTTTATTTGAAGTATTTTGAACACGGCTAAACTCGGCCGGTTTAAATATTAAAATACAATAGGAATCAATATGTAGGTACAGTGGTTATATTACAACTACTAAGTGCACGTATTTTGTTCTCATAAATTTAATTGCATGCAATCATAATGGTTATATTAACGATAAGGATCAAAGGTTTATAGAAGATGGCCTAATTATAAATAGTGTCAATAAACTGATTTTTGTAAATATGTTAATAGTCGATGTATTTTAGGCATAGATATTAGTTTTTAGAACACGCAGAGAGCAACCAATCACATAAGGTTTTACAAATTTTAAGCTCTTGAGTGCAACAGAAAATGATTGTTGACTGTGTATGTTATAAAATTTGGAAGCAAAAAAACAAACGCTTCAATTTTCAATTTTGAGTATCTACCTATTATGGTTTCTAGTGACATATTTGATCAAGTTTTTTCTTTTAAATAGTAAAAGTATTAAATGCTCAGTACTTTTCAAAATAATTAAGAAATACTAAATAAAATAAGGAAAACCAAGGATATTTTATCAGTTTCAGAAAAGTTCGATTTTTTCACCCTCCCGCACTATATATAAACGTATACATATATACGTAAATTTAAGCTAAAAAATGTCATCAATTTTAAATATATTTTAGTGGCACAAAAAGAACCAAAATATTTTTTTAAATTATAAGTTACTTCTAATTAATACTTATATGAATATTTGGAGAAAATGTCATGTCTCTTTTTTAACAACCTTAAAAAAACCCCTGTTTTGTAATTTTGCATAAAAATATACTTTTTTGTTTTTCCCAATTATTTGCAAAAGTACTGAAAATTTAATTTTGACCTTCCAAACATCAACTAGATCCAATTTTTAGTTCACTGTCAACTTGAGAATTTCGAGAAGCGAGTATTGTATTCTTTTCGCCCCTAGATAAGTAAAAGTCCACAATTACACATAATTCGATAAAATCTCAACGATTGCCGCCAATCCGTCGTTATGCCGCTACAATACCCTTTTATATGCGCACAATTATACCTACACTATATGCGATAGATTTCCATTTGATTATAATATAAACAATATAATCGTGTAAAATGGAAATCGAAACACACATTAAAGAGGTTATAGGTTAGATTACGAAATACAACACAAAATGTTCATTGCACGTTTATATGTGCATGTGTATGTGTGTGTGTAATTTTTACAAAATATACCGGAACATAAATTAAATTATCGTCATGTCTAAATGAAAGCGACGGTCATGCAAATTTAATTGCAATATCGTAGACACAATAATAATAACGATAATTATTAGGTAGCCACTATGAATGTTCTACCGTTTAAATCCGTGGCCTATAGCATAAATATGTTGACTTGTACTTACAGCTTATAACTATGTTCTATGCACTATTTATACCGGTGTAAAAATTTTTCCACGTTGCATAAAATATCGTAATGCATTTATCATTTATAAATTATTCAAAAATTTCAATGACAATCAATTGGACTATTTTTTTTTATTTTTCAGTAAAATCCGATAATTAAATAAAAATGTATAAAATCTTATTTTATTTGACTATTGTAAATGCGTTAATTTTAAGGTAAAAAAATACACATTTAATAGTTTATTATAGATATTAAGAAAAATTGTTTCCTCCAGGATAAGTGTTAAATTAGTTAAATTAGTTTAGGATGCGTAGGTACTATAAAAATAAAGAAAATTTTTATTTAAAAAAATAGTTTTAATACATATTTTTATTGCTTATAATGTAATATTTTATAATATAATATAGACCTTAGAGCTACTCATCAAATAATTAACATTCCAAACTGAAAGCAAAAACAGCGGTGACTAACGTTGGGCAACAGGCAACAGACACATTACAGTTGTCATTGCAGGTTTACAGACTTTTTTGTATGGATTTGCACAATGCGTACTACTATAGACATTTATATAGACGTTTTCATTACGAACGAAAGCGTTTTTAATATAATTTTTAAATTCAAAGCGTGTAATCGTCTTTTCCGAGCATAATGACATGTTAATTTTGGCAGTGTAGATCACAACAATTGGGTCCACGCCATACGCCTCGCCTTACGATCTTAGCTTCCCTGTCCCACAGTCGTTACTGCTTAAGATTAAACTATAAACGTCACGCCAACACGTTATATTATGTTTTATTGATGCGAAGTCGGAAAACAATACAATTGGTGAATTTTCGTCCTTGTATCGGTTTTGAATTACCAGGATCCAAACTGCAATCATATAGGAGAGATTGAACACGAATCGCAGTCATGAGATACGTAAGAAAGACGATTCGTTCTTTTTAATTAATATTTGTATGTTATACATCAGTGTGTGGTCTTAGAACGGCCGCAGATTTATAAGTACCTATTATAATATGATAATATATTACTTTACGTTTAAGAGGTCGTTACACCCGCGTGTGTATTGTTCCGCATTACAAACGTACAACTTTGTAAAATTGTGTTCAGCAAAACCAACCAGCTTTGTATTGTTAGCTTTAATATCAGAGCGAATAATTGACTTATTATCAAACTCAAAAGTAAAAATATTATCTACGACAACTCGTATGTTTTTATTTGAAGTGCAGATTAATTTATCATTATGATGTAAAATATTACAATCTTAAAATATTTATAAAATTATAACTCTATTTGAGATTGAAATATAAATAAAATTCAAGAGGTGCCCTTACCTTTAAGATTGATATTAGATCAGTTCATTTTAATAAGCTAATAATACATAATTGGTTAGGATTTGATGTTGTATGTTTGTTGATAAATTGGTTACAAAATTGGTTTTAGTTCGAACAATATACATTATATATGGATAGTGTTTGTGATTTAAAGTGCATGGATACTGCAGTATATTGAACACAGGTTTTTTTTTAATTTAAAAATCTATAAAAATAATAATTATTTGGTTTTTGACCCACTTTTTTAAGGTATTTTCCCTTTTAAAAATAATATTTATTGCAGATTAAATTTTATTCGATGTTTATCGAATAGATTGGTAATTTATAAAATAGGAAGGAATTTGAAATTATTTCAAAATACTCGAAATAAAAACATTAAGAAACGTTATGTAAAAACAGATGGTTTATTTATGTATATTAAATGGAAACTATTGTGTTATACAAAATACAATTTTAATAATAATAATAATAATAATTACACAAACATTGCGATATTAATAATACAAATATAAATATAGAATTAAAATAATCTTTGGGTCCTCATTTCAAAAGCAACGCTTGTGCTGAAACGAGTGTTCATTATAATACAGTTCTTTTTTTTTTAATTAGTAAGAAAATTTAAAACAAAAATAATATAAGATTATACTTACATTAATTTAAAATAAAATGATTGCATTTGCCAAAAGTGGTAAACACAAAACAGATTTAATATTCGATTTTTCTCTTCTCTTATAGCGTTATATATTTATGATTCAATTTTATATATCATTGAGTTTAATTACTGTTTCTTTATACTTAAATTAGTTTATAACATAATATACTAGTGTGTATAAAAAGTAAATTTTATGACGTATAAAATATAAATAGAACGGTGAAAGACATGGATACTCTTCACATTATAGAATCACCTGAACATAATTAGATTAAATTGTGTGAAAAAATATATTCATGTTAAGCATTGATAAGATGGATAGGCCATTTACATTTAAAACGTCTGGCTGGATTTTCCGAAAGATGGTTCGAGGCTATTGGCATGATGTTCCGTTTTAAAGTGGAGGCGTGAGCACTACTCGTATCTATCAGCTGTTTGCCTTATAGTATGTGACTTTTAGATCATTGTCTAGTGCAATATTGGTAACGTACCAAAGGGAATTGCCATGTACAATCAAAAAGTCACGAAATGTATGATTTTCGTCGATCACGTTATATTTAATATAAATATTAAATACCTTATAGTTATTTATACACAATTTATGATTTAATGTAAACATTAGTTTAGGTTTTAAATTTTTGTTTTATGAAAATAAAAAAAATAATTAAAGATATTTGTATAAAAATGTTTGAATTTCTTGATATCTCTCGTATTAAAATTGTTTCGTCTATTGGTAACTATAATAGATAACTAAAATGCGATTGAGATGAAAGTTAAGTCCGTTTAATTATTCGTTGTTTCCGATCATATATGGTATATACTATATACAAAATAAATATAGAAAGTACCTACCCATAAATCTCGATAATATAGAATGCCATTGTTATTATAATATTTTATTATTTACTAATAAAGAGCATATTATGTGCCAAATGGGGACAAACATTTGTTGGTAGATGGGCTGAATTCATACTTTAATACTAATTAATAATCAGTAATAAGAAATCTAGGTGATACATAATTGCATACTTACTAAAATATTCATGTGTAGGACAGTCACCCCTCACAAAATCACTGCATTATTTTTATGGGGGAGTTGCTTAGTTTTTACGATAAAATATTTTGACTATGGTCGGAAAATATAATATCTATATTGTATATATTATTATTTTTTAATATTTTCTTCTTAATTCACACTGCTATTATACCCATCGATACGTGTGTTATACATGTACCTATATATATATATAATACATACAACGTCGTGTATAATATATTATTATTATTATTATTATTATTACAAACGTATACGACCGATCAAAACAACAATGGAACATGGGTGTTATGGAAAAAAAAATGTTTTTGGTCTGTCACTACAAATAATTAGCATAATATTGTCGCGGTATACGATCAGACCGGGGTTATATAAAAACGCGTAGTGCGGGTGTAACGATTAATATACCGCCCGATCGATAGCGTTTGTTACACTTGTACACATAAACACATACACGCGTGTACTCGCGAGTTATCATGGTAGATACGTGATTTATTCGTGATTAATATCGAGACTATCCGCAGAGGCTGATTTACACGTTGCTGACCACAGTGCAGGAACTTCTGTTCGGCAAGAAATTGTTTTTCGATTGGCAGCTCGGCGACAACTGGGCGTTGAAGAGCATGGAGATTTTGGACAAAGATTTGGCGGCCGCCGAAAAGGACCGGAAAGACGTGGATGGCCAGCGGTCCAACGACCCGAACGGGTCGGAGTACGTGTACCGTAGGCAGATCGTCTGGTTCAACACCATCGGGTTCCTTGTGCTCCACTTGGGCGCCTTGTACGGTCTGTACTTGTTCTTGACATCGACGATGGTACTCACCATGTTGTGGAGTAAGTTTAATGAACGATAACTAATTAGTACACGTATACCTAGTATAGGATCTAAGCTCAATCAGTAACGATGACCAAGTGATTCATATTCTTATAGTTGATCGTACTCCTTTTACGAACTAAATTTTTAATTTTATTTGATCTGAAGTAGAATATCAGAATATAATTTTTTTTTTTTTTAATAAGTGGGTATTTTAGACTAATTTAGTTCAATTTGGTAAGGCATAATATGCAGATACTCTGCAAAATTTGTACACATCTAAAGTTTAAAGTTTAAAAGTAGGTATTAATAATAAAAAACAAATAAACAAATATTAAATAAATAATATTTGTTTATAAAAAAAGTATTATATAGTATATACCCGATTACGAAATTAGTGATATAAGTTGTCATAAAAAAATTTAAAATTTAAAAAATATCAAGATGAATTTAAATATAGGAAATGTCTAAAGTTATGTATAGACAAAAATTTGACAACATTATAATAATTTTCGTACTCGATCGTGTCGTATTTAAATATTTAATACTAATTCATTAATTATTCATAGACAAATCGCAAAAATAATCTAAGAAAAGTATTGTCGTTATAGTTAAGATAATCATAGTTTACTCGTATATTGTCCGCGGTTGTTCTATTAAAATGTATTGAACTTTTTTTCACATATTTTATAGCGAGACAGTAATAACAAAATTTAATTTATGAGCCTATATTCCTAAATAAAGCAAATAAAGTATTTAGTTTTGTGAGTGTAATTTTTAATTTGACCAATGCTTTAAGCCACAGATATTGTCCTATTTTGAGGATAATATTCGTTTATAAGCAATATAAACCAAATTTTAAAAATCTAAACTGTTATAGTGCTCTATATAGTTTATATTTTTAAGTACTTTGTACGAAAATTGAAATTGCGTTACCATTATACAAATGGTTTTTTTGTTATTGTGTAGAATTTTATGTTATTTTTTTTAAATTTTCATTTGAATGAAGTGCGCCACAAAATGTAATTCTTGTAGTTTACTTATCCATAAATATCGGTTATTTTAAAATATGTTATAATTAACTAATTTACTATACTTTCGAAATTTAAATTTAAACATCACGAAATACTTTAAGAAATATTCTGATTAGGAAATAGGAGTATGAAATTAAAAATGTAAGTCTTCATTAACAAAAATAAACCTTAAATATTATATTATATAATGAAAATAAAGTTGAAAAAATTGTTTTTGAAATAATGAGTGTTTTACATTAAAAGAATCACTCTGTCGGTACATTTTAACTGTTAAGAATTTAATTTAAATGTTTTGATATACTTAGCATTGATGGTAGCGGGCGCAAGTGCGTTTTCCGTCACTATGGGCGCTCACAGGCTATACACGCACAGGACTTTCAAATGTAACGATTGGGTGAAAGCTCTGCTGGTGTTCGGGCAGACGGTCGCTGGACAAGTAAGTCTATATAATACTATATTATTACAGTTTAGGATTTTTGAGGAATTTTGTCGACTTTTCGCTCTTATTTTATTTTTATTAAGCACGTTCTGTTGTTGTTCCTCAGAATTGCTTGTATGTTTGGATCAGAGATCACCGACAGCATCACAAGTACAGCGACACGGTAGCCGACCCGCACAACGCGTCGCGTGGTTTCTTTTTCTCGCACATTGGATGGTTGATGGTGCGCAAACATCCGGAAGTCATTGCAAAAGGCAAAAAGATTGACATGACCGACATCGAAATGGATCCGTACGCTATGTTTCAAAAAAAGTAAGTTTCAAACCTATATTTTCGATTAAAAAGGCACCCATATATAACAGTCACTTTATTTCTAAAAATTACACGTTTATTGTTGAGTTAAACAAAATTCGATTTTGCCAAGTTAAGATAACGCTTCATGGATAGTCGTAGAGTTACAAAATACATTTTCATCAGTGGTGCCTTTAAATTGAACGTCCACGATTATACGCGCTCATTATAAGTACCTACCTCTATTTAATACCGTTGCCCCACACAGATATTACAAAATACTGTTCACAATTTTGGCCATGCTGATGCCGATGGTCGTGCCATTCGTCCTCTGGGGGGAAACCCTGTGGAATGGCTTCTTCGTGTGCTTCCTGTTTCGGCTGATGACGGTTTTGAACTTGACATGGCTGGTCAACAGTGCTGCGCATCTGTACGGCAACAAACCATTTACCAAGTGAGTACCTACATTATTCTATGTGGTAATTGTGTATTATATTATATGTAATTATATTAAATATTGTATAATAATATAAACGTTTTCGTCGGTTCGATGGCGTGAACTCGGTGCAGTGACATAATGCCCGTGGAAAACGTTTACGTGTCCATGTTCGGGCTGGGCGAGGGCTGGCATAACTATCACCATTCGTTCCCGTGGGACTACCGGGCCGCCGAGTTCGGTCAGTACTTCAATCTGACCACCATGCTGATCGACTTTTTCGAAGAGATGGGCTGGGTGTGGGACAAGAAGTACGCGACGCCCGCCATGGTCCGGAGCCGGGTGACCAAGCGCGGGGATGGCACGCACTGCAAGTACAACCGACCGCAGTTGAAGGAAAGCGGCGACTCGTCCGAACCGGTGGCGGACGACGAGACTTACGAGGAGCTGTTCTGGCTGGAGGAACGGTCGGCTGCGACCGCCGAGCGTACGGCCGAGGCTCAGAAGGGCTGAACTACGTTGCCACGCGTATATATATATCAGTTAAACTATATATTACTTATATCTATATATATATTTATACATTATATGATAATAATAATTATCATTATTATTATACGTCACCAGAGGATATTTTTTAGAAACTTTTTTTTTTTCTTTTATTTTATGTATGAACTTTTGTAATATTATATATCAATTTACGTATGTCGGCGATTAAGTGCCTCTCTCTCACTCTTTTCTCTCTCTTTTTCTCTCTCACACACACACACACGCCCTGTGCGTGTATACATAATATTTGCGTTACTTGACGATATTATTATATGTATGTCGTATGACGAATAATAGGAATCGCTAACATTTGTAATAAAAATATATGCAGTACTCAAATTGGAAAAATAAAAGGGGGACTTTTTGAATTGAAAAAAAATCAGCATCCTTCAAATTTTTTAACTCAATCTGATTTCTGCCCCTTCCTCGTGGCATCAAACCAAACAAAATCATCAATCAACTAATAAATATTTACACACACTAGAAAATCAGTAATAACTATACTTGTAAGCAATTAAAATACATTTTTTTGAACAGCAATCATTTATCTATATTAAATATTAAATGTATATAATGTATGCACAACAACAGTGGTTCCCAACCTCTTCTATCTTGCGCCCCCTCCTATTAATTGAAAAAAATGATCACTTTTTTTAATTCAGTTTTAATTTTTTCTTATATTGTAAAATAAAACTAATTTAATAAATTAAATTTTACTTCGTAATGACTGCTTATGCCTCCCAGCACAAGCCCACTCTCCAAGGTTGAGATACACTGCACTACAGGCATATTCATTTATATTTTTTTAGATTCAATACGATAACTTTAATGCAGTATCATAATTATAATAAATTGGACAATTTTTTTAACTGAATTTGAAATCTTATTCAATTAAATTTTATAAAATACAAATTATTAAAATTATGCTTGTAAAAAAATTATTGTAAAAAAACAACACATCATCCCTTCTTTTTGATAAAAATAAAATAGTGGAAAGCTTTACCAATTCGAGTACTGAATATACATTTGTAGTGTATACATCGCGATCTCATTTTATACTATGAAATTTCGACTTTTACCGCTTATTTTAATGCTAAAAATTATAATAGCTAAACGTTATATGGGTTTAAATACAGTAACAAATAGTTAATAATTTTCTGCAGTCATTATCCGAAAAAATCAATAATATATACATACCATATATATTATAATGTTAATAATCGTTGTTGTTGTTATTTGAAATCATAAAATATGTAGATCGTTTAATAGTAATATAGCCGTTTTTTTATGTACATGCATGCCTTTACGCGAGTATTTGTGTTCTTATACTAACGGGCGTACCTATATTTTTCTTTTGAGAAATACGTGCTCCGTATAGTCTATAATCATTATATTATTATTATTGATTTCCAACTGTCGTATCTACGCGTCCGGCGTGCAGGTGTTCTGAAAAACTTAAGTTTAGATTATTTTATAATATTTTGTTCTTAAATTATACGTAAATATGGGTTTATTATGAATTTGAAAAGAAAGTTTGAATTTCGAATACGTGATACATGGACAATACAGTAACCATAAAAACGTCCTGAAAAATAGAAACACTCTGTAACCGAGAAAATACAGATCAAGAATATTATTGTCAATTATTTAGTTTTATGCTGTACGGTAACGAACCACTTAGATCTACAGTATTATATATATAATATATATACTGAATTGTTAACGATCGTAGTTGTTAAAAAAAATGTATTATAATCAATACGACACATGGCCGCGAATAGCGTTATTCAAAAGATTCTTCTATACGGATCACAATCTCGATCGCGGCTGATCAAATATGTATATGTATGCGTGTAAATTCTCAAGTGTACAACAACGAACCCGTAAAATATAATTTCGTTTCGTGTTCGATAATGTAAAACCATATAATATGTTAATTCATTGTTTACGCGCTGACGCTGCACGATATAAGTAGGTACTTGAAAATCACTTCCTTTTCCAATTATAATATTAAACACAGCGTGTATTACATATAATATTATATGCAACATAGCCGGTTGTTTACGTTTCTTAAGTGTATTATTGTTGGTCAGTTAGTAATACTCAGTCAGTGTGCATATTAATAAGTTTTAAAAACAATGTGAGCCTTAGGTTACCTCGCGTATGCAGCAGCCAGCAATCTATGTATATGGTCAATACCGCTCATAGAAACACTAAAGTTTGGTTAGTTTTCAAGTTTGTAAAGATTACGTCTACTTGTATTATTTGAAATTAATAAATTTCAGTAAATAAACTTTACAATTTGTAGATACCTACTAAGCTACTAAACACTAAATCATTGACGATGATTGATGTTAAAACAGGATAAAATACCTACCAATAGATTCTTCATAACGTTAAGTAGTTTCTTCGATCATAGTCTACTCTTCATATATTACGAAATATAATTTTAACAAAATACCAAAAAATCGTAGTTTAAACATATGCCATCTACTATAGTGTTTATACTAACTGCAAGTAAATCTATTCACATAATGTGTAGAAGTACTAGAAGTTAAATGTTTACATTAGTGGATACAGCATGCAGCTTGCAAGAAACATACTCACCGGTTTATCGAACCCTGTGGTCTGTTGTAGAAAAAACGAACCATTGCTGGAATAGAATATAATAGAGGTTATTGGTGGTTAATATTATATAATTTATATCTATATCAACATTTTAATTTATGTTATATTAGTGGTGACTGTATGCTGTATCAAACAACTATTAATTTTTGATACCCTGGTGGTCATGGTTGACTATTTTGTGTGTACCAGTTGAACGTAACAAATTAAAAACTAAAAAGTAACTTAATTTGATAAAAATTACAATATGTAATTTGAAATTTTTACGGCTAAGTGCGGGTGATCTTGCAGGTCTTGCAGGTAACACCATTGTTTTGAAGATGGCTTCCACTGGGTTAGGCTACAGTTACGCATAGTGAACATGGTTCCACTTTTACTACAAAAATACAATGTACAGACTTTTAAGAAAACACGTTTTTTCGCGTATAAAATAAAATGAACGTGATCAGTGTGAAATAATTTCAATAATTTTGCCAATCGATCAAGAAATAATAAGTATTGCTGTGGACTAATTCTTGCGAGCAATCGAACGGTTTGTAAAATCTTGATAATAATAAATTAATAACGTTAATTTTAAAGTTTATAAAAACGATTAAATTTTTGTGTGGTATCAACCTGGATTAATATAACTATATAAAACATAAAATACACGTAAAAAAACGTCGGTGACGATGAGAACAAATGACATCGATTAACGCGTGCTAAAATATATAATAGGTACTAACATTATTCGTCATCGTGCCACTGTGCCAGCAAAGTACACGATACTTATTACAGGCGTTTACCCCGTTTCCGATTTCTAATGGTTAGGTATTACATTAATATACGACAGATAAATGACAACGCAGTGTATATAATATCACAATAACGTAATATTTCGATTTTACTGTTTAATGGGTTATTAATTGCCGACCATTACGGTCGTCGGCATTGCGATGACAGCAGCATGCCTATTAAACGTGCACCGCATTCGTGGCTTACGGGTTAGTCGCCACTCGTGCGAGCGTTTGGCAGTTTCGCCGCACTATAAAATAGGTAATAGGTATTAAAATATGTTATGTAATTTTAGATTAAGGTTTATTTATGACGATAAAAAAATGTATCGTCTGTACAACTGTTACGATCTGTGTATTGTTTGATATGTACAATATATTATGATAGACACTCGTGATGGAGCTATCGCTGCAGTTATTGTCGTTAATTGCATCGCTGTTGTGTCACCCTGTCGTTTTGGTGTCGACCCGACGGAACATCACTAGACATGTAAGTATAAATAAACTATAATAACACGGTAAAATAAAAAAAATCGAGTGAAATAATTGATTTTGAGTGATGGCGAATTGGCGAGTGGGTTATACATTTTTAATGCGTGGGGCGACGAAGGTATATAATATATCTCTTATTAGATGTGATTTAATTGTTTTAAGTAGCACCCACGACCCACGTGTGTCGTTTCCGTTTTATAATAATAATAATTTACTGTAAAGAAGAAAATTTACAATAAATAATAACGCCCTTTAGGGCACAGCTAGAGTAAAGATATATAGAGTAAATACCTACAGATAACATAAAGTAAGAAATTTAGAAAAAAATTAAATACATATATTAAATTGAAACACAATTAAACATAAATGTTCAACACATAATATCATAAATGATTATTTAGAACATTTTTTAAGTTGCTTGGTGGATCAAAAAAGTTTTTAATGGAATTACTATTTAATAAAATTCTGTTTATATAGGAGCATTTATAGCTCCGAGCATAATGACTGTAGTTTTGTTTTTTTTGGTAGATATTTGCAGAGTGGATGAGAATGTCGAGTGGGAAATTTAGTGGAATTTTTTCTAAGAGCTCAGGGCAATCAATTTGATTATTCAACAATTTATACAGGAAAAAAACATCATTATTAAACCGCCTATCCACCGCCGCTAGGGAATGAAGATTAAGTTCTTTAGCTAATTCAACCTTTGTGGTGTTAATTTTACCAAGTTTACATCAAATAAAGAAAACGCTTTTGAATCATATCGATTTTAATAATAAGACCAGTTTGGTAAGGACTCCATATAATTGAACCATATTCAACTAATGAACAATATATAATGTTTTTAAGCAAGTTGGATCTTTAAATTCACTACAGTGAGCTACTTATGAGCTACAACATAGACAATTTGCATTTAGTTTAAAACTCATTATGTGTTGTTAGTTTTAATATTATAATTAATTGAACTATTATTAAAGTTAAAGGTAAGAAAATTATCAGTAATTAAGTAAGATAGTATAAATATAGAAAATACTAAAAATGCTCATACGTAACTTAAAAATTAAAATATAGAACAACAATTAATGCTTAATCACTGAGAATATTTGAAGATTTTTTTATTTTAAAAATATTATTGATTTTATTCTCTGGCCAACTAAAACAAAGTTATGGAGTAAAGGAAGAAAAGATTAATAATTTGTGACATTTATAGACATCGCTGTAGTATTTTATATTTTTGTATAGTAAAATATTATTATCATAAATTATAATTTATAATAAATGCTTTAATTTTTTAATATAAAATAATAAATATTATTATTTTTTAATATTATAATATTACTTTTGTATTGCATCAGTTAGAGAATAAATAACCAATCACTAACATTAAACTATAATAATATATTTTATATTAGGCATATTATATATGTATTTATCAAAAACTAAATACAAACATAAGAGTATAATTTCCATCGTAATTCTTAAGACATACATCATTGGGAGAATTTGTTAAACATTCAATGAGATAAATGCAATTTTTTTCTCCTTTAACTATAATTTTTGATTACGCCAACTATGCATAATTATGCTGCTATTCGAATAATAATTTCTAATACCTACAATACACATAAAGCCAATCTTCTATTTGACGTAACGAAACGAAATTTAAAATGTTTGTGGCGTAGTGACTAGTGACTAGTGGTAAAACAATTAGTCGGATACAGACGACAGTTAAATAGATATTCATAGTACGCGTGTGGCAAATTATAATAATTTATTGTATTATCGTAATTGTGTTTTTCAATTTGATATAAATATAATACGTGTAAGTACGAATCTATGAAGTCGGGTTCCTATAATTGGTGTACTTCCAACTATTTACAGATATTCGTCACTTGTGAGTTATATGTAATATGCACGGATACTTGCCATGCCGGCGAACGATATGTTTCTACAGTTATATTATTTTGTGCGAATATAATATTATTAATTATTATTATCTATTAAAATTATTTTATTTTTACAGGTTTTTGGTCGTGGTGGCCAAAAGGCTGATGACGGAGCGGTGGATTCCAGATGTCAACCGTGTAGTGAGATATAAACTATTATAGTATTATACTTAAGGAGACGGCATGCACATAAGTGGATATTTAATAATACTCGGAGAAGGGGAGTTGAAAAAATAAACATGTATCAGAAGCATCTTAATTATGTTATTATTAGTGTTACAGACACTGCAGGTGTATTTAAAAATTTTGTAAAGGTGCTTCAATCCCCAAATAATCATTTATCTCTACCTTATATTAATATAGTAAAATCCGGTTCAGCAGAACACGTTTCATTTGTTTAAAAATTTAAAAATATAACCATCATGTAATACTTGTAATTTATCTTCTTATCTACTTATTTATCAATATTTTAATTTTTAACTACGTTATGAGAATTTATAAAACTGAATGTATTACATACGTTAACATTCGTATTAATCATTTTACAATTCAACTTTATGTACATAAGCATATTTATTTATTTAATTATTGCTGACGAGTTAGCTAATACGGAGACAGCAAATGTAAATGTGGCCATCACTCAACCATATACATCTCATTTTATTAAAATAAAAATGAACAAAAAATATTCGGCGTTCAGCTTCGAATTTTCTTTCTAAACGCAAACATTGCGTTCTTTGAGTTTGGCTACGTGGATTTTCTAGTATACACGTTATCGCATTATCTACCGAACTAGCTTGTCATACTTATTTATTAAAACTGTTTCGTTTATTCGTATTATTATATAACGTATTGTACGTAGCGTGCGGTGTTGGATATCCCAGATCGAGGATCGTGGGCGGCAGCGAAGTCAGAGAAAACGAATATCCTTGGATGGCATCGCTATGGAATGTCAAGAAGAAGTTCTTTTGCGGTGGTTCAATCGTCACCGATCAGTACGTACTTACGGCCGCCCACTGTTTTAGGTAAGTGATTTATCAGCTGTGCCAATTAATAAGATCTACAGAGTGTGGCAAAACTCCCTCCCTAGTTTATAATATATATACTCTGCATAGAAACTAATAGGTAAACTAGGGAGGGTATTTTGCCACATTCTATGTATTATTGACGCGACAACCCTTTAGAGGAGGATTTTGCAATTTCTCGCCTTAAAGTACATATCTGTACCAAAGTGTATGCATATAAATAGTTTTACGGAAAAAAATCATGACCATTCGAAAATCCTTTTCTTTTTTTTAACATGCTATAAATATAGATACAATCTATAATATTGTCTTTATAAAATAAAATATTTTTATTACCAGTACATATAAGGTGGATATCACAACTCTTTGAGCTAATAACTTTTGAATTTCCATCCATTCAAATTATTAAATGAATCTTAAAACTTAAAAAATAATATATTATATAGTTATTATAAGTATAATGTCTTAAACCACATGCAAATATTAAATCGAAATTATAAATATCTAACCACAATAATAACAAATTATAATCGTCTATACATCAAAGCGAAGTGCCGGCGACCAATTATCGGGAGATTCACGTTGTGCTCGGGCAGACCAGAAGGCCCGGTAGACTGTACCCGGGCGGACCGCACGTCATCTGCGCGTCGGTAGTGAAGATACACCACAAGTATAATCGACTGGGGGCGAACGTGCACGACAACGACATAGCGTTAGTCAAGATGACCAGACCCGTGAAGTTTGAACGTACCACCCAGTCCATTTGTCTGCCTATGATCAGTAAGTGAATTATTTTACAAAATTATATCGTGGAACGTTTATTGACAATATTATTTTCATATATCAACTTAAATTATTATTAATAAGTTGACTTTTCTTACGATAATTAAAAAAATAGTGGATACCATATATTGTCCATATTTTTAATATCTAAAAAGAAGAAATTAGAGTTGTATAATATAAACTTGCTTGTACAAAGCACAAACTATACACATAGATTCAGTCGTGAATCTAGAAATCTGATATTAAGGTAAGGTCGAGCAAATGTTTTTTTTCTAGAAAATCTACAAATATAGTTTTAACATAAATAATAGGTGTTTATTAGATAATATATATTCAAAACCGTGACAAACTTAAAAATATGTATAATATTATAAACACATCCAAGGGGTGGGAGTAACTGGATCTGTGCCTACAATATTGTTATGTACGAGTCTATATGACGTTTGAATTTTACGTTTTTAGTCCTATACGGAGTTGAAAACGCCTCTAGTCCTTATGGAGTAACAAACAAAACAGTTAATTGTCCTGAGAAAAGATTTAGACTAACTACAAAATAAAAAGTAATTTTATTGATTCCTGCAATGCTTTGTATTAAAGCTATATTATAAAATGAACTTAACTTCGTATTACATTAATAGGAAATTAATAGCTATAGGTGCCTATAATATGATTTGAAATATAGTTATTAGTTAATGTTAACATTCGCTATACCTTCAAAGACTACAAATCAATTATTTTCGTGTAGTCGATACAATCGAACAATACTATAATTACGTAGATACTAATAATTTTAATCGACCTATCTATAATATACTATATTTTACTATCTAAAAGTGAAGTAATTCCGCGATTCCCACCTTTTTATTTTCTTGTTGCCTCGACATAAACCGTTTATCTTCGTCACGATTGTATGATCTACGCTCTACGCAGGGTACGACTACGGTGGGCTAACCGCGGCCGTGGCCGGTTGGGGGCAGTTGAGCGAATTTAGCAGCACGTCGCTTAGCCTCAGACACGCCACGCTTCCCGTGTGGACCGAAAAGGAATGTGCCGCCGTACCCGAGATCGAGAAAACGGGATACACGCCCAACATGATGTGCGCCGGGTTTCAGGAAGGTGGAGTGGATTCGTGTCAGGTACCTTATTAGTATTACCTATATACATGGTTGTATATATAAACAACACAATTAATAATATTAATATATCATATTATGGCTACTAGAGCTGACGGTATTGATATATATATATATATAAATCAATAATAGGTAGGTTATGGTATGAACCTAATAAGTAATATTATATAAATACAATATATAAGGATACACGGAATACAGGCTGCTGCAGACATTTGGAAGTGCATCAGTCACAGTGTATTTACTTGGAAAACTTTTGTACGGCGAATCGGCTAAAACCTAACCTTTTTATAGTGCATGACGTTTTGAGAATCAAATATTATGATACGTATTATTAGTAAAGGTGAAGGATTCAGTTAAGTCTAAAGCTCGTCTCTACTACACCGTGTCGTGTCGTATTTTATATAGGTAACAAAATGTCGGTATAACATGAAAACGTAAGACTAACGAGTTGATATTTTGATAACCAGTATTAGAGTACAATATTCTAAATTATACGATAGGTACGGTACATGCGTATTTATAGTGGTCAATGGTCATATAATGGGAACTTGAATTTATTTGGAGATTGATTGATAATACACACATATATAAACGAATAAAATATATAAATGAGGTCTGAAGGACGCTGTCTATAATTTTGAGTCGATTGCCAAAAAAATAATATAATTATTATTTAATACCTATTAATAAAATAATAACTAATTAAATACGGATATCTACATGTGCATTTTACTG
The DNA here is from genome assembly GCF_020882245.1 of Rhopalosiphum padi. NCBI lineage: Eukaryota > Metazoa > Arthropoda > Insecta > Hemiptera > Aphididae > Rhopalosiphum > Rhopalosiphum padi. Next base: position 40,287,338 of record NC_083597.1, read on the forward strand.
CAACTGATTTTTTCTTATTAATTATTATTATAATATTATTGTGGTCAAATTCCTCGACTTACAGACTATCAATAATAGACTACACCACTGGTTTATATTTGTAAATAAAATTAGTCTTATGCTGTACCTACCTATTTTGTATAGCCAATATTAAAATTTAAAATATGACGAACATAAGATAACAAAAGAAAAATCCAATACTAACTAGCCTTATATATCTGAATCTGGAACTGAAATTATTAACTCTTAGGTCAAGTGGACGCTTGATATGCGGTGGTTTTATCGTAAAGCCGGTGCTGTCAAAAATTGACCAATCTTGAGGTCTTTATAACCTATATATGCCTTTGCTTATAGGTCTCAAGAGATTGAACAATAATTCTTTTATAATATAGGGCGACAGCGGTGGACCTTTGATGCTTTATGATAATAGCGAAAAATTAACAGTGGCTGGTGAGTTTAAAGCAATATTATTTTATAATATTTAATATCTATAACTGTTAAATACGTTGGTGGTCGTGTAAAATTATTCATTTTCCAGGAATCGTGTCTTGGGGTATTGGGTGCGGAGCTCCAAAACTTCCTGGAGTGTACACGAGGGTTGACAAATATCTGGGATGGATAATGAGAAACACGAAGGACAGTTGCCACTGCACAAACTGAATCCATTTTTCATGACTGTTATTTATGCCCACTGTATTAAAAATGTGAGTTTCTATTGTTTAAATAATATAATACATTTTAATATATTATTTATGTACATACCTAAATAGTACATTAATATATATATATTAATAATATAATATAATATGAGTTGACTAACACACGGCTTTGTCTGGAATAAATATTATTATTATCCATTCACATAAGGAAAAAAAAATAATAAAAATAACTGGGCAAGTCAGTTAGCTGTGTATCAATTTTGTCATTGAGTAAAATGCTATCGAACGTTATAATTTTTTGGCCGAACGATTGAGAATTGCTTAAAATTAACAAAAAACTTACCGCTGACCCCATAAAAACCCAAAAATAATACGATTGAGAACGAATTTACGTGCAATATTGCCATATCATTTGTTTGGCTATTAAACGATTCAGTAATATAGACATAAAATAAATATTCTTAAAAAAAGTCAATAATTATAATAATCTTATACAAATACATGGGTATCTGTCATCTAATAAATAAAATTATTCAAAACAGTATCCATGATTATACTTCATAACATAAATTATGAACTATAAAAATGTGTTATTTATATTATGCATAAAAAAATGTAAAATATGTAATAAATATGTAAAAAAATGTAATAAATAATATGATGACATATGTAAAGACAAACGAGTTGGAAGGATAAAGATGACTACTGTGTTTGGAGTGATAAATTTTAATTTGTAGGAGTACATTAAGAACAAACATAAATAGGTGATCATTTTACTTATATATATATATATATTTATATATTAAGTATATTATGTATATAAAATGTTTTTATTTTTTTGTTAAATAAATAAGTTAAAACTATGTTTTTATTACAAATTTAAGTATTTATGTTACTTTTTTTTGGACAGTTCAAAAGTTAAGATCAACAGTTTGTAATGTTTATAATTAATATCAAAATAAAAACTAAAGGTTCCTAAAAAAGTTGTAAAATTTATATATACATGTTTTAATCACAGAGTTTTTTCTAACTTATTAAAATATATCCCATTACATATTCAACAATTGTTATAGGAAATTCTTCAATCAACAACCACTCAACATCACAACATTGAGAGTCTACAACTAATTTTGTTTTCACAATAGAAATTACTAAAGGTAATAAATTTCATCAAAATACAGTTGATCCGTCATCAGTCTCTACTTTTGAATAACTAGCCGTATTTGGTCGTCTTCGGTGGTTTGTACTTCGCCGTCCTTCAATTAAAAGCGCAATTATCTGAAATAAGATAGTATTAGATAGATAATCTCATTGTTATATTAGAATAAATTGAAGAGAGGAAAACATTAATATAAACATTTTTATTTGCAATACAATATGTCATGTCATGTATTTTTTTTTTTTGTTAGATAATGTTGAATAGTTTATTATTATTCTTTTCTTAAAACTTATTTACAATTCACAGAAAATGGAAATGAATTCAAATTGAAGAATATAGTTTTAAAAATTGTATGCTTACTTTTTTCTTATTGTATAAAGCTAAATAAAATAGCATTGATAGTATAGTCATTATGCTGAAGTAGAAAAGGAAATGTGAGTCTTCTGTATCACCAAACCCATGATTTGTAAATATAGGTTTTGGACCTAACCTTGATACACTTTCTTTAGTTTCTGCAAAAGCATGATATATATATATTAATTTTATTTTAAAAAGTAATATAATAAAAGTATGAACAAAATATTAATTTTCAATTTGAAAAAAAAGTATTATGTTTACCTGTTTGGTGTATGGTACCGTCGTCCTCTTTAGGATAATCAACACTAGACTCTAAAATAAATAACATGTTTAATATTATATAATAAATATTACATAAAATCGGAGATAGTTTTAGAGTTATGGATGATAGGTACTAACTTGAATTAGGTTTCGAATCAATTGGAGTTTGGGTCTCTGTTTCTTCAACTGGTTTTTCATCTTCAATAGTAGTTTCATCATCATCAAAGTTTATATTATCCTTTGGCATTTCTGAACGAAGTTCCTCATCATTATTATTATTATCATTATTGACTTCAACTATTTTTTGAATATTGTCTACCTAAATAATATTTTAATCAGTAATTGATATAATTTATTAAAAAATAATAATATATTATG